>NW_027596488.1:135848-272035 GCF_964194155.1 Cetorhinus maximus
CCCAGGATGCTAAAGATGTTCCTCTACATTAACCCAAACCTCACCAAGCGCCTGTTGGTTGTTTCCCTGATTATTGTTGCTAAAACTTTACCCACTGGTGCTAAACAGACCGGCCTGTCGTTACTAGGAGTGTCCTTACAGCCTTTCGGAAATACAGCTGTCACATTTGTCAACTCTCCAACCTTCCAGCGCCTCCCCCTGTATCTAGGGTTGTTTGGGAGATTATGGTGAGCTCACTCACCATCTCCAATCCCACTTTCTTCAGCAACCTGGGATACAAGCCAACCGGACCGGGAGACTTATCCACTCGGAGCACAGCCAGCCTTTCCAGAACCTCCTGCCTTTCCATTGTCAACCCATCCACAACCTCCACCATCTCTGTTTCTACTGAAGACGAGTCACACAGTCTCGAAACGTTAACTCTATTTCTCCCTCCACAGACACTGCCAGACCTGCTGAGCTTTTCCAGCATTTTCTGCTTTTATTTCAGGTTTCCAGCCTCTGCAGTCGGTCGGCTGCTATCTGATCGGAGTCCTCTTCCTTGGTAATCTCCGACACAACGGGCGCATTAAATATTCTAGCCTTGGGCTGCGTCTCGAAGAATATATCACCCTCTTTGTCTCTAATTGCCCCCACACCACCTCTTATTACCCACCTGCTATTTACGAGAGGATTTTGGGCTTCCCTTTTACATTGGCGGCTGTTCAATCCTCATATTCTCTCTTTGCCATTTTTATTTTGCTCTTTCCTCCCCCCTCAGTCTACTGACCGTGATCTGGATCTCACTCGGAGAACTCACCTGACACACATCACCCACCCTTTCTCCCTGCTCCAACATCACCTCTGTCAACCCTGTCACCCAGTAGGAGCCCTGCCTTTGCCCTCTCGCTGGGACATACCCGGCCTGTGCCCAGGACAGCTCGTCGCTCCCCTGTCAGCCTTTGTCTCCATGGCGCCCTGGTTATAGCCCCCCTCTCACCGGAGAGGGGCTACGAGGAGGGGGATGGGAGTGAAACCAGGGAGAGGTCCCAGTTCAGGTCTTGGGTCGGGGAGCGAGGGGCAGAGAGGAGGAGGGTTTAAGGAGAGGAGCTGGGGTTTATCTTCGCGGATAATGAGGAAGAAGCCCTCTCCCAAATCCTGGAATACTCCCCCAAGAAGGCGATGCCCCCGGTTCAGGGCTGGGGTAACTGGGCACACAGGGAGCGCAGAGTGTGCTGTGTCCTGCCCTGGCTCACTGGTGCCATCTGCTGCCCCACCACTGACAGGACAGTCCCTTCATACACTCTGCTTTTTAATCGTTCCTTGGCCAGTGAGAGACTGAGCCAACTGCTGTTCACCTGGGCTTGGGGCCACTCCCTGCCTCTCCGCGACGGCGTTGGGGGGGGGTCTGTGTTTTTTTGTTGTTGCCTATCAGCCGTTTACTGACCGCTAAGCCCGAGAGTCACCCACATCGTAACAACAGGTCGGGTACGCGTTCACCGTGGTCGGTCCAACAAAAGGGGGTTTTCCTCCGATAATGCACCACTTCTCAGTCTGGATCAAGCTACACAGTTTTATCTCTGCTCATCATCCCAACACCCCCACCATCCCCCCACCCCTCCCCCCAACTCTGCCCTCAGCCTTTTAACCCTTTCACCAATTACAGCCTCAGGGGTACTGACAGGGTTAGACAATGAGACAAGGTGGGAAATGGTGAAAGAGTAAAACAGTCTAACAGAGCTGGCAAACCCGCTCCACGCCTCCTACCCCCAACCCCCACCCCCACACAACATCACCGACCCTTCCCTCAGCTTTTCTTAATCTCCTGAAGGAGGTATCAAGAGGGGAAAACGCCACGAGGGGATACAGGGCAAATGTCTCTGCCAGGCTTCAGGACCTGTTACTGTTGGGGGAAGAGACATGTCAGTGCTTTCCGTCTTGCACTCATCAGGAACTTCGCAAGGATACCAATATAAGGGGAAAACAACTATTTATACCGCATGTGAAGAGAGTGCTGATTAGTTGTCAAGTGGACTCTGGTAGAGGCATTGCCATGGAGAATGCACCAATTGATTGTGACTGACAGCTAACTGCCGAGCATTGTTTGACATTTAAACCAGGCAGCTTGACCCTGGTTGGTCAAGGCATTGCCCTGAGGAATGAGTCAGCGAATGTGTTTTGAGTTTTGCAAGCACAGGCTGGTTGGGTGCGGTCTGTACCCTGCCCAATGTGAATATTGGTCGCTATTACAATCTGCGTCACATAATCTGTATCAAACAGCATGTGGCACCATTGCATGTCCTGGAAGCTACATGTATTAATGCACAGGGCACTGCTCTTTGCAGACAGAAAGAACATGGTCACGCATTGCGCCTGTTTCAGCTAAACAAAATAAGTGACAGCCATTCGCTGACTCATTCCTCAGGGTAATGCCTTGCCCAATCAGGGTCAAGCTGCCTGATTTAAATTTCAAACAATGCTTGGCAGTTAGCTGTCAGTCACAATCAATTGGTGCATTCTCCATGGCAATGCCTCTACCAGAGTCCACTTGACAACCAATCAGCACTCTCTTCACAGACAATATGAAGTGTTGTTTTCCCCTGATATTTGGTATTTTTGTGAAGTGTCCTGAAAAGTACAAGATGGAAAACGTCAACATGTCTCTTTTTTCAGAGATACTCAATTTCTATACCACCAAATGACATGTTATTATTTCATTTGAAGGAATGTCAGTTCATTTATGTTAAGATATTGCTATTACACAACCTGAATCTTGCTGAAAAGAGAGACAAGTCACTGAATCTTTTCATCGTATACTCATCAGGGAAAACACAAGAATACCAAATTCTGAACAATCACAACAATTTATACTTCAGGAGAAAAGGGTGCTGATTAGTTGGCAAGTTCACTCTGATTGACTGAGGCGTTCCCATGGAGAAAGAAGCAGGAAACTATAGGCTCCCTAAGCTCCTGGGTAACTCGAAAATGGTGTAAGGCTTGATCATATTCCTTTTGTTTGCAGGGAACGGGTCCTTGCGTATGAGTGCGCTAATAGCTACACTAACAACAGATTTAAGCATGGCTCATTTATACTTGCTAGAAGTGACATACATTCATACACAGGGACCTGTCCTCTGCAAACAGAAGGAATATGATCAAGCCTTGCACCTTTTTTGAATTACTTGGCATCTTGGGGAGCCTATAGTTTCCTGTTGCTTTCTCCATGGCAACAGCACAACCAATCAGAGTGGACTTGCCAACCAATCAGTGCCCTTTCCTCCTGTAGTATAAATGGCTGTGATCGTTTGAAATTTGGCATTCTTGTGTTTGTCCCGGTGAGCGCGAGGTGAAAAGCAAAAAGGCATTCGAGTAACAATTCACACTGCGATGTGTCGGAAGTTGTATTTAAGCCAGAAGCCGGGCTGGTGTGGCACGCTTTGCTGTATTTCACGTTGCGAGAGAGAGGTCACAAAGTCAGTGCCGAGTTGCAGCTCGTTGTTACGTAACAATTGTCGGATTGACAACCGAGCCACGTTTTACAAGGGTGGCCCTGTCTCCTGAAAGCTCAGAGCAGCGCACGCACACATCACGACACCCAGCTCAGCAGCAGACTCTGGGGCTCGGATGTCGGGAAGTGCTTTCGCCGGCTGCGTATTGCAGGGTAAAAGGAATTTCACCCAACCCAAAAAATTCAACAGCGTCTACCAAAGCCCAGCCGGGATTCTCAGTCTAACTACAACTTACTGCGCCCGACACCAGCCAGTCGCTCCACTGATAGCCCACCGGAGCATCACGGTAACTCGACAGTGTTGACGTTCACCTGCAGAACAGTCGATCCTTTCACAGTCGGATATTCAGGCAGCTCCTCAGACGAGGTGTTCACTTGCACGGCATCAGCTGTTGTGGCTCGGAGTCTGTTCCACATATCCACCATTCTGCTGGAAAACAAAATGATCCCGTTTTAGGACGACTGATACCTGGGACGGGTGGGGTTTGTCTTACGGGGAGAGGGTGAGCAGGTTGGGCCTGTACCCACTGGAGTTTAGAAGAATGAGAGGTGATCTTACTGAAACATATCAGATCCTGAGGGGACTTGACAGGGTGGAGGCTGAGGGGATGTTTCCTCCTCATGGGAGAGACTAGAACCAGGAGGCACAGTTTAAAAATAAGGGGTCTCTTACTTAAAATGGAAATGAGAAGAATTCTTTCTCCCTCAGAGCGATGTGAATCTTTGGAACTCTCTTCCCTAGAGAGCAGTAGAGACTGGGTCAGTGAATATTTTTAAGGCAGAGGTAGATAGATTCTTGACTAACAAGGGAGTCAAAGGTTAAAGGGGGGTGGGCGGGAATGTACAGTTGAGGTCACAGTCAGATCAGCCATGGTCTTACTGAACAATGGAGCAGTCTCAAGGGGCCGAATGGCCTCCTCCTGCTCCTAATCTGTATGCTCTTTTGCACATGATTTCTACAGCACAGTGAGAGGCCCAACAACTCCACACGAGCCTCCTCCCAGCCTCCTCTCCATCTCATCCCATCGACATATCCTTCGATTCCTTTCTCCCTCGTGTGTTTATCCAACTCCCCCCTTCAATGTATCGATACTATTCACCTCAACCAGTCCGTGTGGGAGCGAGTTCCACATTCTCCCCACTCCCTGGGTGAAGAAGTTTCTCCTGAATTCCTGACTGGATTTATTAGTGCTCTGCTCTCCCCCACTACCTCCCAGCGAGTGGAAACATCTTCTCTATGTAAAAACCACTCCACAATTGCAAAGGCCTCAATCAGATCAGCACTCACCCTTCTCTCTGTCTGGGGTTAAAACCACCCCCCAGGGCTGTGGAGTTTTACCCTGATCGTTACAACACCTCAGTTCTGGTTCCATCTTCGGTTATAAAAAAAAACAATGTTCCTGGTCCATCTCCAGAGGTTACTCCGTATTTGTAATATGGGAACTAGAACCTGCGCACAGTGACTCCGAGTGTCATCCAACCTCATCTCAACTCAAACTGCACATAACGTCTCTGCTTTGCAAACAGGAAACTCAGCCGGTTTGGCAGAATCGGCGGAGAGAGGAGCAGAGTCTAAGTTTCAGACCTTTCCTCAGAACTCTCTCTCTCTGCTTTTCACCTTTATCCATCTGGAACTGAGCCCCAGCGCTATGTCTGCATTTTATGTGCTTTCAGAATGTGCCCCCCCTGCTCTTTCAGGCATAATGATTTATGCATCTCCATCTTATGAATCTTGCGAGAGGACAGGAGTACAGGAACGGGGATGTCTCACTGCAGCTGTACAGGGCCTTGGTGAGACCACACCTGGATTATTGTGTGCAGTTTTGGTCTCCTTACCTAAGAAAGGATATACTTGCCATAGAGGGAATGCCGCGAAGGTTCACCAGACTGACTCCTGGGATGGTGGGATTGTCGTACAAGGAGAGGGTCAGGAGACTGAGCCTGTATTCTCTAGAGTTTAGAGGGATGAGAGGTAATCACACTGAAGGATACAAAGTTCTTACAGGACTGGACAGGGTGGATGCAGGAAGGATGTTTCCTCTGGTTAGAGAGGGGGTCCAGAACCAGGGGACAGTCTCAGGACATTTAGGACTGAGATGAGGAGGAATTTCTTCACTCAGAGGGTGGTGAATCTTTGGAACTCTCCTTGGAACCCCAGAGGGCTGGGAAGTCTCAGCTGTTGAGTGTCTTCAAGACAGGGATCAATAGATTTCTGGATATTAAACATATCCTGGGATACGGGAATAGTGCAGGAAAATGGCACTGAGGTTGAAGGTCAGCCATGATCTCATTGAATGGCAGAGCAGACTCGAGGGGCCGAATGGCCTCCTCCTGCTCCTGTGTTCCTATTTCCCCAGGTAGCTTTCTCCCTTTAGCCCATCTCCACTCTTATTTTCCACAGATTATTTGTCATCCTGTTTCTTACAACCATCGTCCTTCACTCTACTGAAGCCCATTTTCCCACTCGGCGCCTATTCTGGACATCTATTAACATCGCGCTTTAAATTCTCCTTTAATTCCACCACAGTTACAGCTGAACAACTGGCTCACATTTGTAGTACTACAGCCTCTCCGGTCTGGAACGATTCGGGTAAAGTCATTTCCAGATTTGGGAATTTTCCGGATTATGGTGCGATGCTGAAGCGCCGATAACCAGCCAGAGAACCCCGTGGATATAAACATTTCCCTGAAGCACAGAACAGCTTGGGAACCTCATACAGCAATCATAAAAATCGTCTTACTCCTGCCACACAGCCAGACGAATGTAAATGTTCACTGGAGTTACTCAGGGAAGACACCATCCCACAAGTAAGATATAGAATGCATCGGCTGTGAGACAGGGCCAAAAGCCCTGTTTTAAAACTCATAAATAGGATGTAAATGATTGAGAACATAATGAACTCATCCTGCCAACGTACGATCAATGGACTTTAATACAAAATGCCAAGTGTAGTAGACCTTGCACTGGCGTTCTGTAGTTTAAGGAGACATGCATTTTGCAAAGTGCTGCGGCTAATTGTTTACTGAAATTCTGCAACCCTTTCATTATTTTTATTTTAATGATTGTCTAAAATTACAACACTTATAATTATTATTAATTCATTATTAGCTGTCGTTTGGTAGCACAGAACTTGAGTATTGCTGAAAAAAGACATTTTTTGTTGAAGCTTTTCACCTTGCACTCATCAGACCCATTGGCAAGAAAATGCCAATGTCGGAGGGAACATTTATACTGTGTGAGAAGAGACTGTCCACTTGCCAACCAATCAGCACTCTCTTCTCATACAGTATAAATGTTCCCTCCGACATTGGCATTTTCTTGCCAATTGGTCTGATGAGTGCAAGGTGAAAAGCTTCAACAAAAAATGTCTTTTTTTCAGCAGTACTAATTTATTATTATTAATAATAGCTATCAATTCTGATTGCTTATTTCATTTAGATCACCACCACAATTCAGCACCTCCCATCATGATGATTCTTCAATTATATATCTATCTCGCTTATCCTTATCTTTCATCTTTCCGATCCTCAAGCACTACACTAAAATGATGCCTGGAGTTGCATAGGTCTGCTCAAAGTAGTTCCGAGTGACCGGTGTTTCTGAACAATAGGTTTCCAGATTGGAGATATTACAGTGCAATTATCTATAAACCTCCACATTTTTAAATCTTGGATTCTGTCTTGGCGCTCAAGAGGGTCAATCCCTTCACATGTTCCCTTCCCAATCACAGTTCTGTTCCTGTGCGCTAGGTATCACTGTACAATTGTCCTCCAGATGTGTTAGAACAGCCACAGATTGTAGATGAGTCCATTAACCACCTGACTCAGGCTAGCATCACCTGACTTTGCAGCATCAGGTGAGCGTTGCCACAAGGAACGTGATCCTAAACCTACGGCAGGAGTAACAGGCCAAAACTGGGAAAGAGAGGGACACACAATGAGATAAACATCAACTGTGGCTGCCTTTGTTCATGTCCTGTCAATTACAGCATTAAGGTTTGTTCATGTCAATTAAATTTTGAAGGTTAAGAGAAACCGATGAGGGGTGCTAATTGCATTTGGGCATGTATAAATAGGGGATAGCTGGGACACTGGGTTGTGAGGGAGGAGAGCTGTGAGACTGAACAAGCCATAAACTCTCAATAAAAAAATGCTCAGTGTCTTGGTTTTGGCTTCAACAGCTGGCTTGGATCCTATTAACAGAGGACCAACAACTCAGTGAAAGACACTCTTTGGTCTGCCCGAAACTTGTTGACCTTAGACCATAAGACAGAGGAGCAGAAATTAGGCCATTCAGCCCATCGAGTCTGCTCCATCATTCAATCATGGCTGCTAAGTTTCTCAACCCCATTCTCCCGCCTTCTCCCCGTAACCTTTGATCCCCTTACCAATCAAGAACCTATCTATCTCGGTCTTAAATACACTCAATGACCTGGCCTCCACAGCCTTCTGTGGCAATGAATTCCATAGATTTACCACTCTCTGGCTAAAGAAGTTTCTCCTCATCTCTGTTCTAAAAGGTCTTCCCTTTACTCTGAGGCTGTGCCCTTGGGTCCTAGTCTCTCCTACTAATGGAAACATCTTCCCCACGTCCACTCTATCCAGGCATTTCAGTATTCTGTAAGTTTCAATCAGATCCCCCCTCATCCTTCTAAACTCCATCGAGTATAGACCCAGAGTCCTCAAACATTCCTCATATGTTAAGCCTTTCATTCCTGGGATCACTCTTGTGAACCTCCTCTGGACCCTCTCCAGGGCCAGCACATCCTTCCTGAGATACGGGGCCCAAAATTGCTCACAATATTCTAAATGTGGTCTGACCAGAGCCTTATAAAGCCTCAGCAGCACATCCCTGCTTTTATATTCTAGTCCTCTTGAAATAAATGCCAACATTGCATTTGTTTTCCTAACTACCGACTCAACCTTCCAGTGCAAAGAGTTGCCCTCGACCAAGTGATGCAGACTGGCACGTTCCAAGGTCCAGGAGATCATAGTGAGCAATGTGCTAAAGCTTGGGACAGTTTGGACAAAGACTCAATGGGGAAAGGTTGCTGTCTAAGGATTTTCAGCCTTACATTCAGTATTGGAGGAAACTGATTTATTTCGCACTTTATATGATGTCAACTCTGAATGGACATGTAACGTACTTTCATAAATTTAATGATGAAATTTGGGGAGAGAAAAGAACAGTGACTGTCAGATACTGTGAAGGACTGGAAACTGCGTAAACACCTCAGGGGCTGTGCCTTTGTCATGGAATGTATATTGTAAGTATCCCGTGTAATTGGGGCACCAGAGTTTCATAGGCCATATGAAAGGAACAATTTTCAGCACTTTCCAAACAAAACGCCTACTCATTAGGTGTGATTCCGCGATTGGGCAGCACTTTCTGAGCAATCCTGAGTGCGCTAATAGCTACACTAGTGACCAATTTAAGATAATCAGTCGTGCTCATACCGTGGGTTCATTTATACTTGCTAGAGGCAACGTACATACATACACAAGAGCTCATCCTCTGAAAACAAAAGGAACATGATCGAGCCTTGTGCCTTTTTAAAATTACCCAGGAGCCTACAGTTCCCAGCTGCTTTCCCCATGGTAACGCCTCGCCAGCCAATCAGCACCCTCTTCTCCTGCAGTGCAAACTGCTGTGATCCTTGGAAATTTGGCATTCTTGTGTTTGTCCTGATGAGTGCAAGGTGAAAAACTTCGGCAAACTGTCTCACTTTACAGTAATGGTCACTTTCAGCAACGTCCAATTTGAACTGTTGCAACTCTTTCTATGAATAAAGTGCATTTTTGGGAAAGGAAAGTGATGACTAAGCAAAGGAGTTTGAAACGGAAGCCGTTACACCTGATGTTAGCGCAGACTGACGTTCAGCTTGACAAGGGTAAGTGGGCTCATACTGAACTCAGTTAGGGGTCAGTCACAAGGAACTCCCTCCCGAAATGTCCGTCCATGCTTTCCTCCATGATCTATTTGACCTGCTGACCTCTTGGAGGGGGGACCCCAGTTGCAACTCAGGGACAGTCATGTCATTGTAAGGAACTGACTGACACACGGTGAACTCCAGTGAAACTCTGGCCTCTCCCTGCTACAGTGATCCAGGGGAGCCCAGTGCAAGGTGGAGGGCCAGCTGCACCTCATCTTCCGATTAGGCACCTCACAGCCTTTTGCACTCAGCACTGAGTTCATCGATGTCAGGCCATGAACTCTGCCCTCCATTCTGTTTGTGCCCAGTGCCAGGGTGCACCTTGTTCCCATCACTCTGTCTAATTCAGATGGAGCTGTCCTTAATTCTGCCATTAACACGAACTCTGGGCCAACGCTTTGCTTCTTTACCACAGCTATTCTCACTCCCTTTGCCTTTTGTGGCTCAACAGCTTTGTCATTTAATCTCCACCCGTCTCTAACCTATCCCTGGCCTACGTTTCTCTCTCCAACCCCCCTCACCACACCCACTCACCCCCACATTTCACAACAACATAAAACCCATCACATTTCTACCTCTCTCCGACTCTCCGACTCATCATAAGGACTCGAAACGTTAACTCTGTTTCTCTCCACAGATGCTGCCCGGCCTGCTGAGTGTTTCCAGCATTTACACCGACATTCAACAGGGCTTCATACCCACTGCACAGGCACTTCAGCTCTGCAGGACTGGGTTACCAGAGAGTCAGGCTGTCTCGTCTCCACCCCAGAACTCAGGGTTTCCAAGGGCAGGGCCTCTCCCATCCCAAGTAAGGCCATAAGGTCATGGCAGACGGAATATAATGTGGATAAGTGTGAAGTTATCCACTCTGGTAGAAAAAAATGAAACGGGCAGAGTATTCCTTACATGGTGAGGGGTTGCGCGTGTCCAAAGGGACCTGGGTGTCCTTGTTTGTGAGTTGCTATAAGTTAGTGTGCAGGTGCATCAAGCAGTGAGGAGGGTGAATGGTACGTTGGCCTTCATTGAAAAGGGATTTGAGTACAGGAGCCAGGATGTCTTGCTGCAGCTGTACAGAGCCTTGGTGAGACCACACCTGGAGTGTTGTGTGCAGTTTGGGTCTCCTTACCTGAGGGAGGATGTGCTTGCCATAGAGGGAGTGTAACGGAGGTTCACCAGACTGACCCCTGGGACGATGGTGGGATTGTCTTATGAGGAGAGATCGAGGGGACTGGGCCCTGAATTGTCCACAGTTTCGAAGAATGAGAGGTGACCTCATTGAAACTTCCACAATTCTTACAGGGCACGACAGGGTGGAGGCCGGAAGGATATTTCCCCTGGCTTGGGGTGGGGGTCTAGAGCCAGAGGCCACAGTGTCAGAGTAAGGGGCAGGTCATCACTCAGAGGGCGGTGAATCTCTGGAATTCTCCACCCCAGAGGGTTGTGGATGCTCCATCATTGAAGACATTTAAGGCCGGGACAGACAGATTTTTAGTCTCTCGGGGAATTAAGGGATATGGGGAGGGGGCGGGAAAGTGGAGTTGATGCCTAGGATCAGCCAGGGTCGTATTGAATGGGGCAGCAGGCTGGATGGGCTGAATGGCCTACTCCGTTTATAAAAAATTTATTCTTTCATGGGATGTGGGCACCACTGGCGAGGCCAGCATTTATTACCCATCCCTAATTGCCCTTGAACTGAATGGGCTTGCCACACCATTTCAGGGGGCAGTTAAGAGTCAGCCACATTGCTGTGGGTCTGGACTCACATGTAGACCAGACCGGGTAAGGACAGCAGATTTCCCCCCACTAAAAGGGCATTAGGGGAGCAGATGGGTTTCACAATCGCCATGAGACTTTTAATTGCAAATTTTGAATCTAAATTCCACGATCTGCCAAGGTGAGACTGGAGCCCAGGTCTCCAGAACATTCCGGGCCCAGCAACTATACCATCGCCCCTCAATCACAAGGCTAATGTTGCACCGATGAGGCTTGTACCCCTCTCCGTACAGGAGCTGATTAAAAGGTGATCTACCTGAGCTGGTTAAGATGATGAGAAGATTGGACAGGGTGGTTTTGTGGTGCAGTGGGTATCGTCCCTGACTCTGGGCTCGAGACTCCGGGTTTAAATCCCACTCCAGGGCTCGGTGGCCATGGAAGGTGCATCTGTAACGCGGCCGAACAGACTGAATACCGGGGCTGGAAATCTTTCCGATACACTTGACCGCTGAGTGTCCTGGTCAGCCATTTTGCAGATCCACTTTGCCAAGCATCATCCTGGACCAATCCGATTCTAGTCCATGCTCGCCAATGCCCTCTTAGGGCATGGCACCTGGAGAGGAGCTCGAGAGGGAACTACTGCCGAGGGGGGGCGTCCAAAACAAGGGGAGCAGACACAAAAATAAGAGCTACACTTTTCCAAGGTGATGTCACAGCGAGGCCAGTGGTATTCTGAAAACTGTTCACTCAAAACACTGCAGAGGCCAGTCAACAATTTAAAAAACGGAGGTTGATTTTGGGTATTAACGATGACAGAGCGATGGTGGGTATACGGAGTTAGAGTGCAGATCTAACCGGGTGGCAGAATATACAGTGGAGAAATTCTTACAGGGCTGGAGGGAGGAGACTCAGGAAGGGGGTCGGGGGGATCTGGAACCAGGGGACTCAGTGTCAGGGTAAGGGGCAGGACATTTAGGACCGAGATGAGGAGGAATTTCTTCACTCAGAGGGAGTTGAATCTTTGGAACTCTCTGCCCCAGAAGGCGGTGGAGGCTCAGTCACTGAGTATGTTCAAGGCTGAGATCGATAGATTTCTACATATTAAACACATCGAGGGATGGAGGGATAGTGCAGGAAAATCGTGCAGAAGTAGATCATCAGCCATGATCTCATGGAATGGCGGAGCGGGCTCGAGGGGCTGAATGGCCTCCTCCTGCTCCTAGTTCCCATGTGATTCTATTCTAACCAAGCTGAATGTAGAACGTATCGAGATTATAAATAGGAGAAAGGACAATGAGAGTGTGACAGTTTATATAAAAGGAAGTTATTTAAACCCTGAAAGGTTCATCAAAGTCAGGGTGGAAGCAGAAAGCTTGGCTGAGGTACAAATAAGTCCTTTGTACCCATCTTCCAGAGGAGAGGCTGCTGCCAATGTCTGCAGTCAAGAAGACTGGATTGTTTTTTATATAATTTCACTGGGTGTGTGTGTCATTGGCTGGACCAGCATTTATTGCCCATCCCTTATTGCCCCTTGAGAAGGTGGTGGTGAGCTGCCTTCTTGAACCGCTGCAGTCCCTGTGGTGTAGGTACACCCACAGTGCTGTTAGGGAGGGAGTTCCAGGATTTTGACCCAGCGACAGTGAAGGAACGGCCGATATATTTCCAAGTCAGGATGGTGAGTGACTTGGAGGGGAACTTCCAGGTGGTGGTGTTCCCATATGTCTGCTGCCCTTGTCCTTCTAGATGGTAGTGGTCGTGGGTTTGGAAGGTGTTGTCGAAGGAGCCTTGGTGAATTCCTGCAGTGCATCTTGTAGATGCTACACACACTGCTGCTACTGTGCGTCGGTGGTGGAGGGAGTGAATGTTTGTGGATGTGGTGCCAATCAAGCGGGGCTGCTTTGTCCTGGATGGTGTTGAGCTTCTTGAGTATTGTGGGATTAAGCCAACCAACCACGTTAAGACCCAACTGTCCAGCTCATAAAGCAACAAAAGGATAAGGAGACTCCTGGTCAAGGAAGACAATATCCAAACAGACCACAGGATGGTGGGAGACCATGTCCGCACTGCGGAGCCAAAAGTCCTCATGGGAGAGAGCAATGTCCAGCAATCTCTGTGCAGTGTCTCAACTCCAACTGGCTGGGACACTTTGTGCAGGTCGAAGACACTGAGATGTGCAGAGCATCCAAAACAGTCCAGACTGAGGTACCGCACCAGGGAGGAGTCCAACTGTGCTTCTAGTGTGAAATCAAAGTTCCTGAATTTTCCTTTTGGAATGCTGACACCTCTGCAATTCGATCTCCACACAACAAGTCATTAGGAAGGCTCATGGAATGTTATCCTTTAATACGAGGGGAATTGAACATAAACGTAAGGTTGTTCTGCTTCAGTTACCCAGGGCATTGGTGGGACCACATCTCAAATACTGTGTGCAGCTTTGGTCTCCTTATTTAAGGAAGGATGTTAATGCATTAGAGGCGGTTCAGAGGAGGTTTATTAGATTGATACCTGGAATGAACGGGTTGTCTTATGAGGAAAGGTTGGACAGACTGGGCTTGTTTCCACTGGAGTTTAGAAGAGTGAGGGGGTGATTTGACTGAAGTATATAAGACCCTGAACAGTCTTGACAAGGTGGATGTGGAAATGATGTTCCCTCTTGTGGGTGTGTCCAGACCTAGGGGTGACTGTTTTAAAATTAGGGGTCGCCCTTTTAGGACAGAGATGAGGGGAATTTTTTTCTGGGAGGGTTGTGCGACTTTGGAATTCTGTGTCTCAGAAGGTGGTGGAGGTGGGGTGACTGAATATCTTTAAGACAGAGGTAGATAGATGCTTGTTAGGTAAGGGAATCAAAGGTTATTGGGGTGTAGATGGGAATGTGGAAATCGAAACACAAACAGATCAGCCCTGATCTTATTGAATAGCGGAGGAGCTCGAGGGGCCGAATGGCCTCCTCCTGTTCCTATTTGGTATGTTTGTATGTAAACAGTGTTACAGTTCCCTCGGATAAGGAAGCGTGGCTGAGGGACCTCTGGCTGTGGAAGGCAGACACACTCCCCCACAGGCCTGGAGGAACCCGGGTTCTGGTCACGGGCATGATCGGAGAGCCAGTCCAGAACAGCAACAAGCAAACGTTCGAGATTTTACACGCCATCCGGTAACAATCCTTTTCTCTCTTAAGCAGCCTGGTCAACCTCCTCAAAATAGCAGGAAACACTAAACAACCTCTGTCATCAATACACGGGGCTGCAGGTTCCCGGGAGGTCCAGCAGTGAGAAGGCTCCTGGCTGGGACTTCAGCTCTGAACTGTCTTCACTGTCACTTCACCGAGCCGGGCTGTCCAACTCCCTCACAGGCAGCAGAAGCCTCTCTGTGCTCAGAGCAGCCAAACGTTCAGCTAAGTGCCCCCGGACTTTGAGTGGAAGACGCGCGTGAGAATGACAATGACAGGCCCCTCCCTCAGGCTCCAGCGGTTCCTGTCACACGAGTGAGGAATACCGGGGCCCAGGGAACACCGGGGCCTGGGGAATACCAGGGCCCGGGGAATACCGGGTAACACAGGGGCCTGGGGAACACCGGGGCCTGGGGAACACCGGGGCCTGGGGAACACCGGGGCCTGGGGAACACCAGGGCCTGGGGAACACCGGGGCCTGGGGAACACTGTAGCCCGGGGAATACCGGGGCCCGGGGAATACCGGGTAACACAGGGGCCTGGGGAACACCGGGGCCTGGGGAACACCAGGGCCTGGGGAACACCAGGGCCTGGGGAACACCGGGGCCTGGGGAACACTGTAGCCCGGGGAATACCGGGGCCCGGGGAACACCGGAGCCCAGAGGATATCGTGGCAACGGCACTGCAGTCTCCAGCAGAAGGGCACAGCAGCAAGGCAATGCCGAAGCAGGAGAGTGGCACCACCACCTGACCAGGACCAGCCTCGGAGAGGGACACGGGCACAGGGAAGAACACAGAGCGGCAGTGAAAGCCAAACTGCGGGCTGAGCTCCCGGCTGAGGAGTGTTCAAGCGGAATGGAGGAACATCGCCAGCTCCCAGAGAGACGATGGCGGATCCCAGGGAAAAGGCAAAATCCGTGCTCAGGCCACCAAGGAGCAGAGTGGACACTCCCTCCGAGAGGAACAGGGCAAACCTCCGGTGTCCGAACAAAGCAGAGGGGCTGTTGTTAAGGGGAAGTTCAACTCCAAGGAGCGTAAAAAGTGAATCAGGTGGAGGGAGCCAAGTGCCGGAAACACAGAGCGCTCCGCTTTCAATCCCAAATCCACAAAGCTCGCCCGAAGCAACTGAGCCCGCCGCCCCTCCAGGCGTGACCAGCACGCGACCCGGAAGAACTGCCCAGCCTCCAGACCATCTGAATGGATAAAGTCAGAGACTTGAGGGTCGGCGGGGTTGGTTTGGGGTGGGGAAGGGGTGCACCTAAAGAAGGATTATACTGTAAATATGTCGGGTAATGACTGGGGTAGGGGGAGGTGTAGTATAAGGGTGTTTGGCATAGCAAGGGTTAATGTGGGACTGGAGAACAGTACCGCTCACAGGGTGGTGTAAAGGGTCACAAGGCAAGGGGCCTGGGTCAGTCTAGGAGTATCCAGAGAGCTGTGTAGAAGTCAGCATGGAGTTAGCTGCTAGTCTGGGCGATGCTGACTATATAAGTAAACAGTGATGTGATAACGGTAAACACTACTTACAAACCCTGAACCTCTCCATAAGACCAACTCAACAATCCCTTACAACAAGAACGAGGGTGGTAAATTTCAAAATTCGAGATCTCCCACTTAAGACGGAGATGAGGAGGAATTTCTTCTCTCAGAGGGTCGTTAATCTGTGGGAATCTCCTCCCCAGAGCGCAGCGGGGGCTGGGTCACTGACTTCATTCAAGGCCAAGTTAGACAGATTTTTGACCAACATTGGGAGCCGAGGGTTATGTGGGGGTGGGGGCAGGGGGGCAGAAACTGTGAAAGTGGAGTTCAGGCCACAACCAGGTCAGCCACAATCTTTCTGAGTGGCGGAGCAGGCTCGAGGGACCGAATGGCCTACTCCTGCTCCTACTCCTTATATTAGATATTGCGTAGTGCAAAGTAGTGCCCTGGCCCATTCTGTGACGTGCTCTGGGGTGCAGTGCTCAGGCCCACAGTGTCCGTTTTTTTAAAATTCATTCACAGGATATGGGTATCGCTGGCTGGGCCCAGCATTTATTGCCCATCCCTAATTGCCCCTTGAGAAGGTGGTGGTGAGCTGCCTTCTTGAACCGCTGCAGTCCATGTGGTGTAGGTACACCCACAGTGCTGTTAGGGAGGGAGTTCCAGGATTTTAACCCAAAGTGCGATACAGTGCTCAGACCAGCAGTGTGTCCTGGTACAGTGTGATACAGTGCTCAGACCCAGTGTGTCCTGCACAGTATGATACAGTGCTCAGACCCAGTGTGTCCTGCATAGTATGATACAGTGCTCAGACCCAGCGTGTCCTGTACAGTGTGATACAGTGCTCAGACCCAGTGTGTCCTGTACAGTGTGATACAGTGCTCAGACCCAGTGTGCCCTGCATAGTATGATACAGTGCTCAGGCCCAGTGTGGCCTGTACAGTGTAATACAGTGCTCAGACCCACAGTTGTTTCCTGTCCGGAGTGATACAGTGCTCAGACCCACAATGTGTCCTGTGCAGAGTGCTACAGTGCTCAGACCCACAGTGTGTCCTGTCCAGAGTGATACAGTGCTCAGACCCACAGTGTGTCCTTTGCAGTGTGATACCGTTCTCAGACCCACAGTTTCTCCAGTACAGTGTGCTATTGCTCAGACCCAGTGTAGTCTTGTACAGTATGATACAGGCCCACAGTGTGTTCTGTGCAGAGTGATACCATGCTCAGACCCACAGTGTGTCTTGTACAGTGTGATGCAGTGCTCAGGCCCACAGTGTGTTCTGTAGAGTGTGATACAGTACTCAGGCCCACGGTGTGTAATGTACTCTGATATACAGTGCTCTAATCCATCTTGTGGAATGCAATGTGGTGTATAGTCCTCAGACCCACAGTCTGTCATGTACTGTGATATAGAGTGCTCAGTCCAACAGCCTGTAATATGCTGTAATATACATTGTACAGACCCACAGCCTGTAATGTACTGTGATATACAGCGCTCAGTCCCATAGTGTGTAATATACTGTGATATACAGCGCTCCGTCCCAAAGTGCGTAATCAACTGTGATATAAATGGTTCAGTCCCTCAGTGTTCAACATACATAATGTATGGTACCCCGGCAAACATCATAAAGTATTGTGATATACAGTGCTCATTCTAACAGTGTGTAATATACTGTGATACACAGAGCTCAGTCCCACATTGTGTAACGTGCTGTGATATACAGTGCTCAGTCCACAGGGTGTAATATACTGTGATATACAGTGCTCAGTCCCATAGTGTGTAATGTACTGTGATATACATGACTCCATCCCATCTTGTGTAATGTGTGGTATATATTCCTCACACCCAAAGTCTGTCATGTACTGTGACATAGAGTGCTCAGTCCAACAGCCTGTAATGTGCTGTAATATACATTGTCCAGACCCACAGTGTGTAATGTACTGTGATGTACATTGCTCAGTCCCACAGTGTGTAATGTACTGTGATATACAGTGCACAATCCCATAGTGTGTAATGTACTGTGATGTATAGTGCTCAGTCCACAGTGTGCAATGTACTGTGATAGTGCTCAGTCCCACATTATGTAATGTGCTGTGATATACAGTGCTCAGTATCACAGTGTGTAATATACTGTGAAATAAAGCGCTCAGTCCCACAGTGTATAATGTACTGTGAAATACAGTGCTCAATATCACATTGCGCAATATACTGTGATATAGAGTGCTCAGTCCCACACTGCTTAATATGGTGTGGTTTACAGTGCTCAGTCCCACATTGTGTAATGTACTGTGAATTACAGTGCACACTCTGTGCCAAATGTTCACACCAACAGTGCGTAATGTACTGTAATATACAGTGTTCAGTACCACAGTGTGTAATGTACTGTGATAGACAGTGTTCAGTCCCACAGTGTGCAATGTGCTGTGATATACAGTGCTCAATCCCACAGTGTGTAATGTACTGTGATATACAGTGCTCAGTCCCACAGTGTGTAATGAACTGTGATATACAGTGCTCAGTCCCACATTGTGTAATGTGCTGTGATATACAGTGCTCAGTCCCACAGTGTGTAATGTACTGTGATATACAGTGCTCAGTCCCACATTATGTAATGTACTGTGATATACAGTGCTCAGTCCCACACTGTGTAATTTGCTGTGATATACAGTGCTCAGTCCACACTGTGTATTGTACTGTGATATACAGTGCTCAGTCCCACATAGTGTAATGTACTGTGATATTCAGTGCTCAATCCCATAGTGTGTAATTTACTGTGAAATACAGTGCTCAGAACCACACTGTGTAATGTACTGTGATGTATAGTGCTCAGACTCTGAGTCAAATGTTCACACCCACAGTGCTTAATGTACTGTGATATACAGTGCTGAGTCCCACCATATTTGATGTACTGTGATGTACAGCGCTCAGTCCACACTGTGTAATGTGCCATGATATACAGTGCTCAGTCCACAGTGTGGAATGTATTGTGATAGTGCTCAGTCCCACATTATGTAATGTGCTGTGATATACAGTGCTCAGTCCACAGTGTGTAATGTACTGTGATATACAGTGCTCAGTATCACAGTGTGTAATGTGCTGTGATATACAGTGCTCAGTCCCACAGTGTGGAATGTACTGTGATATACAGTGCTCAGTCCCACAGTGTGTAATGTGCTGTGATATACAGTGCTCAGTCCCACAGTGTGTAATGTACTGTGTTATACAGTGCTCAGTCCCACATTGTGTAATGTGCAGTGATATACAGTGCTCAGTATCACAGTGTGTAATGTGCTGTGATATACAGCGCTCAGACCCACAGTGTATAATGTACTGTGATATACAGTGCTCAGTATCACAGTGCGTCATATACTGTGATATAGAGTGCTCAGTCCCACACTGTTTAATATGCTGTGAGATACAGTGCTCAGTCCCACATTGTGTAATGTCCTGTGAATTACAGTGCTCACACTCTGTGTCAAATGTTCGCACCGACAGAGCGTAATGTACTGTGATATACAGTGCTCAGTCCCACATTGTGTAATGTGCTGTGATAGACAGTGCTCAGTCCCACATTATGTAATGTGCTGTGATATACAGTGCTCAGTATCACAGTGTGTAATGTACTGTGATATACAGTGCTCAGTCCACAGTGTGTAATGTACTGTGATATACAGTGCTCAGTCCCACAGTGTGGAATGTACTGTGTTATACAGTGCTCAGTCCCACATTGTGTAATGTACTGTGATATACAGTGCTCAGTATCACAGTGTGTAATGTGCTGTGATATACAGTGCTCAGACCCACAGTGTATAATGTACTGTGATATACAGTGCTCAGTATCACAGTGCGTCATATACTGTGATATAGAGTGCTCAGTCCCACACTGTTTAATATGCTGTGAGATACAGTGCTCAGTCCCACATTGTGTAATGTCCTGTGAATTACAGTGCTCACACTCTGTGTCAAATGTTCGCACCGACAGAGCGTAATGTACTGTGATATACAGCGCTCAGTCACACCATGTGCAATGTACTGTGATGTACAGTGCTCAGTCCCACATTATGTAATGTGCTGTGAGATACAGTGTTCAGTCCCACAGTGTGTAATGTACTGTGATAGACAGTGTTCAGTCCCACAGTGTGCAATGTGCTGTGATATACAGTGATCAGTCCCACAGTGTGTAATGTACTGTGATATACAGCGCTCAGTCCCACATTGTGTAATGTACTGTAATATATAGTGCTCAGTCCCACAATGTAATGTGTTGTGACATACAGTGCTCAGTCCCACAGTGTGTAATGTACTGTGATATACAGTGCTCAGTCCCACATTGTGTAATGTACTGTCATATACAGTGCTCAATCCCATAGTGTGTAATTTACTGTGAAATACAGTGCTCAGAACCACACTGTGTAATGTACTGTGATGTATAGTGCTCAGTCCCACATAGTGTAATGTACTGTGATATTCAGTGCTCAGTCCCACAGTGTGTAATGTACTGTCATATACAGTGCTCAATCCCACACTGTGTAATTTACTGTGAAATACAGTGCTCAGAACCACACTGTGTAATGTACTGTGATGTATAGTGCTCAGACTCTGAGTCAAATGTTCACACCCACAGTGCTTAATGTACTGTGATATACAGTGCTGAGTCCCACCATATTTGATGTACTGTGATGTACAGCGCTCAGTCCACAGTGTGTAATGTGCCGTGATATACAGTGCTCAGTCCACAGTGTGGAATGTATTGTGATAGTGCTCAGTCCCACATTATGTAATGTGCTGTGATATACAGTGCTCAGTATCACAGTGTGTAATGTACTGTGATATACAGTGCTCAGTCCCACAGTGTGTAATGTGCTGTGATATACAGTGCTCAGTATCACAGTGTGTAATGTACTGTGATATACAGTGCTCAGTCCCACAGTGTGTAATGTACTGTGATATACAGTGCTCGGTTCCACATTGTGTAATGTGCAGTGATATACAGTGCTCAGTATCACAGTGTGTAATGTGCTGTGATATACAGCGCTCAGACCCACAGTGTATAATGTACTGTGATATACAGTGCTCAGTATCACAGTGCGTCATATACTGTGATATAGAGTGCTCAGTCCCACACTGTTTAATATGCTGTGATATACAATGCTCAGTCCCACATTATGTAATGTACTGTGAATTACAGTGCACACACTCTGTGTCAAATGTTCGCACCGACAGTGCGTAATATACTGTGATATACAGCGCTCAATCCCATAGTGTGTAATTTACTGTGAAATACAGTGCTCAGTCCCACAGTGTGTAATGTACTGTGATATACAGTGCTCAGTCCACAGCGTGTAATGTACTGTGATATACAGTGCTCAGACCCACATTATGTAATGTGCTGTGATATACAGTGCTCAGTCCCACAGTGTGCAATGTGCTGTGATATACAGTGCTCAGTCCCACACTGTGTAATTTGCTGTGACTTAAAGTGCTCAGTCTCAAATTGTGTAATGTACTGTGATATACAGTGCTCAGTCCCACAGTGTGTAATGTACTGTGATATACAGTGCTCATTCCCACAGTGTGTAATGTGCTGTGATATAGTGCTCCATCCCATCTTGTGTAATGTGTGCTATATAGTCCTCAGAGACAAAGTCTGTCATGTACTAGGATATAGAGTGCTCAGTCCAACAGCCTGTAATGTGCTGTAATATACTTTGTCCAGACCCACAGCCTGTAATGTACTGTAATATACAATGCTCAGTCTCACTGTGTATTGCACTGTGATATGCAGTGCTCAGTCCCACCGTGTGTAATGTCCTGTGATATACAATGCTCAGTATCACAGTGTGTAATGTGCTGTGATATACAGTGCTCAGTCCCACAGTGTGTAATGTACTGTGATATACAGTGCTCAGTCCCACATTGTGTAATGTACTGTGATATACAGTGCTCAGTCCCACACTGTTTAATATGCTGTGAGATACAGTGCTCAGTCCCACATTGTGTAATGTCCTGTGAATTACAATGCTCACACTCTGTGTCAAATGTTCGCACCGACAGAGCGTAATGTACTGTGATATACAGTGCTGAATCACACCATGTGCAATGTACTGTGATGTACAGTGCTCAGTCCCACATTATGTAATGTGCTGTGAGATACAGTGCTCAGTCCCACAGTGTGTAATGTACTGTGATAGACAGTGTTCAGTCCCACAGTGTGCAATGTGCTTTGATATACAGTGATCAGTCCCACAGTGTGTAATGTACTGTGATATACAGTGCTCAGTCCCACATTGTGTAATGTACTGTAATATATAGTGCTCAGTCCCACAGTGTAATTTGTTGTGACATACAGTGCTCAGTCCCACAGTGTGTAATGTACTGTGATATACAGTGCTCAGTCCCACATTGTGTAATGTGCTGTGATATACAGTGCTCAGTATCACAGTGTGTAATATACTGTGATATACAGCGCTCAGTCCCACAGTGTATAATGTACTGTGATATACAGTGCTCAGTATCACAGTGCGTAATATACTGTGATATAGAGTGCTCAGTCCCACACTGTTTAATATGCTGTGATGTACAGTGCTCAATCCCACATTGTGTAATGTACTGTGAATTACAGTGCACACACTCTGTGTCAAATGTTCGCACCGACAGTGCGTAATGTACTGTGATATACAGTGCTGAGTCACACCATGTGCAATGTACTGTGATGTACAGTGCTCAGTCCCTCATTATGTAACGTGCTGTGAGATACAGTGTTCAGTACCAGTGTGTAATGTATTGTGATAGACAGTGTTCAGTCCCACAGTGTGCAATGTGCTGTGATATACAGTGCTCAGTCCCACACTGTGTAATTTGCTGTGACTTACAGTGCTCAGTCTCAAATTGTGTAATGTACTGTGATATACAGTGCTCAGTCCCACCGTGTCTATTGCACTGTGAAATAGAGTGTTCAGTCCCACAGTGTGTAATGTACTGTGATATACAGTGCTGATTCCCACAGAGTGTAGTGTACTGTAATATACAATGCTCAGTCCCACTGTGTGTATTGCACTATGATAAAGAGTGCTCAGTCCCACAGTGTGTAATGTACTGTGATATACAGTGCTCATTCCCACAGTGTGTAATGTGCTGTGATATAGTGCTCCATCCCATCTTGTGTAATGTGTGCTATATAGTCCTCAGAGACAAAGTCTGTCATGTACTAGGATATAGAGTGCTCAGTCCAACAGCCTGTAATGTGCTGTAATATACTATGTCCAGACCCACAGCCTGTAATGTACTGTAATATACAATGCTCAGTCTCACTGTGTATTGCACTGTGATATGCAGTGCTCAGTCCCACTGTGTGTATTGCACTATGATATAGAGTGCTCAGTCCCACCGTGTGTAATGTCCTGTGATATACAGTGCTCAGTATCACAGTGTGTAATGTACTGTGATATACAGTGCTCAGTCCCACAGTGTGTAATGTACTGTGATATACAGTGCTCAGTCCCACATTGTGTAATGTGCTGTGATATACAGTGCTAAGTATCACAGTGTATAATGTACTGTGATATACAGTGCTCAGTATCACAGTGCGTAATATACTGTGATATAGCGTGCTCAGTCCCACACTGTTTAATATGCTGTGATATACAGTGCTCAGTCCCACATTGTGTAATGTACTGTGAATTACAGTGCTCACACTCGGTGTCAAATGTTCGCACCGACAGTGCGTAATGTACTGTGATATACAGCGCTCAGTCACACCATTTGCAATGTACTGTGATGTACAGTGCTCAGTCCCACATTATGTAATGTGCTGTGATATACAGTGTTCAGTACCACAGTGTGTAATGTACTGTGATAGACAGTGTTCAGTCCCACAGTGTGCAATGTGCTGTTATATACAGTGCTCAGTCCCACAGTGTGTAATGTACTGTGATATACAGTGCTCAGTCCCACATTATGTAATGTACTGTGATATACAGTGCTCAGTCCCACACTGTGTAATTTGCTGTGATATACAGTGCTCAGTCCACACTGTGTATTGTACTGTGATATACAGTGCTCAGCCCCACATTGTGTAATGTACTGTGATACAGAGTGCTCAGTCCCACAATGTAATGTGTTGTGACATACAGTGCTCAGTCCCACAGTGTGTAATGTACTGTGATATTCAGTGCTCAATCCCACAGTGTGTAATGTACTGTCATATACAGTGCTCAATCCCATAGTGTGTAATTTACTGTGAAATACAGTGCTCAGAACCACACTGTGTAATGTACTGAGATGTATAGTGCTCAGACTCTGAGTCAAATGTTCACACCCACAGTGCTTAATGTACTGTGATATACAGTGCTGAGTCCCACCATATTTGATGTACTGTGATGTACAGCGCTCAGTCCACACTGTGTAATGTACTGCGATGTACAGCGCTCAGTCCCACACTGTTTAATATGCTGTGATATACAGTGCTCAGTCCCACATTGTGTAATGTCCTGTGAATTACAGTGCTCACACTCTGTGTCAAATGATCGCACCGACAGTGCGTAATGTACTGTGATATACAGTGCTGAGTCCCACCATGTGTAATGTACTGTGATATACAGTGCTCAGTCCCACATTATGTAATGTGCTGTGATATACACGGTTCAGTACCACAGTGTGTAATGTACTGTGATAGACAGTGTTCAGTCCCACAGTGTGCAATGTGCTGTGACATACAGTGCTCAGTCCCACAGTGTGTAATGTACTGTGATATACAGTGCTCAGTCCCACATTGTGTAATGTACTGTGATATATAGTGCTCAGTCCCACAGTGTAATGTGTTGTGACATACAGTGCTCAGTCCCAAATTGTGTAATGTACTGTGATATACAGTGCTCAGTCCATACTGTGTAATGTACTGTGATATACAGTGCTCAGTCCATACTGTGTAATGTACTGTGATATATAGTGCTCAGTCCCACAGTGTAATGTGTTGTGACATACAGTGCTCAGTCCCACACTGTGTAATATGCTGTGATATACAGTGCTCAGTCCATACTGTGTAATGTACTGTGATATACAGTGCTCAGTCCCACACTGTGTAATATGCTGTGATATACAGTGCTCAGTCCATACTGTGTAATGTGCCGTGATATACAGTGCTCAGTCCCACAGTGTGGAATGTATTGTGATAGTGCTCAGTCCCACATTATGTAATGTGCTGTGATATACAGTGCTCAGTATCGCAGTGTGTAATGTACTGTGATATACAGTGCTCAGTCCCACAGTGTGTAATGTACTGTGATATACAGTGCTCAGTCCCACAGTGTATAATGTACTGTGTATACAGTGCTCAGTTCCACATTGTGTAATGTGCAGTGATATACAGTGCTCAGTATCACAGTGTGTAATGTGCTGTGATATACAGTGCTCAGACCCACAGTGTATAACGTACTGTGATATACAGTGCTCAGTATCACAGTGCGTCATATACTGTGATATAGAGTGCTCAGTCCCACGCTGTTTAATATGCTGTGAGATACAGTGCTCAGTCCCACATTGTGTAATGTCCTGTGAATTACAGTGCTCACACTCTGTGTCAAATGTTCGCACCGACAGAGCGTAATGTACTGTGATATACAGTGCTGAGTCACACCATGTGCAATGTACTGTGATGTACAGTGCTCAGTTCCACATTATGTAATGTGCTGTGAGATACAGTGTTCAGTCCCACAGTGTGTAATGTACTGTGATAGACAGTGTTCAGTCCCACAGTGTGCAATGTGCTGTGATATACAGTGATCAGTCCCACAGTGTGTAATGTACTGTGATATACAGTGCTCAGTCCCACATTGTGTAATGTACTGTAATATATAGTGCTCAGTCCCACAGTGTAATTTGTTGTGACATACAGTGCTCAGTCCCACAGTGTGTAATGTACTGTGATATACAGTGCTCAGTCCCACATTGTGTAATGTGCTGTGATATACAGTGCTCAGTCCCACAGTGTGTAATGTACTGTGTTATACAGTGCTCAGTTCCACATTGTGTAATGTGCAGTGATATACAGTGCTCAGTATCACAGTGTGTAATGTGCTGTGATATACAGCGCTCAGACCCACAGTGTATAATGTACTGTGATATACAGTGCTCAGTATCACAGTGCGTCATATACTGTGATATAGAGTGCTCAGTCCCACACTGTTTAATCTGCTGTGAGATACAGTGCTCAGTCCCACATTGTGTAATGTCCTGTGAATTACAGTGCTCACACTCTGTGTCAAATGTTCGCACCGACAGAGCGTAATGTACTGTGATATACAGTGCTGAATCACACCATGTGCAATGTACTGTGATGTACAGTGCTCAGTCCCACATTATGTAATGTGCTGTGAGATACAGTGTTCAGTCCCACAGTGTGTAATGTACTGTGATAGACAGTGTTCAGGTCCCACAGTGTGCAATGTGCTGTGATATACAGTGATCAGTCCCACAGTGTGTAATGTACTGTGATATACAGTGTTCAGTCCCACATTGTGTAATGTACTGTAATATATAGTGCTCAGTCCCACAGTGTAATTTGTTGTGACATACAGTGCTCAGTCCCACAGTGTGTAATGTACTGTGATATACAGTGCTCAGTCCCACATTGTGTAATGTGATTTGATAGACAGTGCTCAGTCCCACATTATGTAATGTACTGTGATATACAGTGCTCAGTCCCACAGTGTATAATGTACTGTGATATACAGTGCTCAGTCCCACATTGTGTAATGTACTGTAATATATAGTGCTCAGTCCCACAGTGTAATTTGTTGTGACATACAGTGCTCAGTCCCACAGTGTGTAATGTACTGTGATATACAGTGCTCAGTCCCACATTGTGTAATGTGATTTGATAGACAGTGCTCAGTCCCACATTATGTAATGTACTGTGATATACAGTGCTCAGTCCCACACTGTTTAATATGCTGTGATATACAGTGCTCAATCCCACATTGTGTAATGTACTGTGAATTACAGTGCACACACTCTGTGTCAAATGTTCGCACCGACAGTGCGTAATGTACTGTGATATACAGTGCTCAGTCCCACATTGTGTAATGTGCTGTGATATACAGTGCTCAGAACCACACTGTGTAATGTACTGTGATATACAGTGCTCAGAACCACACTGTGTAATGTACTGTGATATACAGTGCTCAGAACCACACTGTGTAATGTACTGTGATATACAGTGCTCAGAACCACACTGTGTAATGTACTGTGATAGTGCTGAGTCCCACATTATGTAATGTGCTGTGATATACAGTACTCAGTATCACAGTGTGTAATGTACTGTGAAATACAGTGCTCAGTACTACAGTGTGTAATGTACTGTGATATACAGTGCTCAGTCCCACAGTGTGTAATGTACTGAGATATACAGTGCTCCATCCCATCTTGTGTAATGTGTGCTATATAGTCCTCAGAGCCAAAGTCTGTCATGTACTAGGATATAGAGTGCTCAGTCCAACAGCCTGTAATGTGCTGTAATATACTTTGTCCAGACCCACAGCCTGTAAGGTACTGTAATATACAATGCTCAGTCCCACTGTGTGTATTGCACTGTGATATGCAGTGCTCAGTCCCACTGTGTGTATTGCACTATGATATAGAGTGCTCAGTCCCACAGTGTGTAATGTACTGTGATATACAGTGCTCATTCCCACAGTGTGTAATGTGTTGTGATATACAGTGCTCATTCCCACAGTGTGTAATGTGCTGTGATATACAGTGCTCCATCCCATCTTGTGTAATTTGTGCTATATAGTCCTCAGACCCAAAGTCTGTCATCTACTAGGATATAGAGTGCTCAGTCCAACAGCCTGTAATGTGCTATAATATACTTTGTCCAGACCCACAGCCTGTAATGTACTGTAATATACAATGCTCAGTCCCACTGTGTGTATTGCACTGTGATATCCAGTGCTCAGTCCCTCTGTGTATTGCACTGTGATATAGAGTGCTCAGTCCCACAGTGTGTAATGTACTGTGATATACAGTGCTCAGTCCCACAGTGTGTAATGTACTGTGATATACAGTGCTCAGTCCCACATTGTTTAATATGCTGTGATATACAGTGCTCAGTCCCACATTGTGTAATGTACTGTGAATTACAGTGCACACACTCTGTGTCAAATGTTCGCACCGACAGTGCGTAATGTACTGTGATATACAGTGCTGAGTCACACCATGTGCAATGTACTGTGATGTACAGTGCTCAGTCCCACATTATGTAATGTGCTGTGAGATACAGTGTTCAGTATCAGTGTGTAATGTACTGTGATAGACAGTGTTCAGTCCCACATTGTGCAATGTGCTGTGATAGACAGTGCTCAGTATCACAGTGTGTAATATACTGTGATATACAGTGCTCAGTATCACAGTGCGTCATATACTGTGATATAGAGTGCTCAGTCCCACACTGTTTAATATGCTGTGATATACAGTGCTCAATCCCACATTGTGTAATGTACTGTGAATTACAGTGCACACACTCTGTGTCAAATGTTCGCACCGACAGTGCGTAATGTACTGTGATATACAGTGCTGAGTCACACCATGTGCAATGTACTGTGATGTACAGTGCTCAGTCCCACATTATGTAATGTGCTGTGAGATACAGTGTTCAGTCCCACAGTGTGTAATGTACTGTGATAGACAGTGTTCAGTCCCACAGTGTGCAATGTGCTGTGATATACAGTGATCAGTCCCACAGTGTGTAATGTACTGTGATATACAGTGCTCAGTCCCACATTGTGTAATGAACTGTAATATATAGTGCTCAGTCCCACAGTGTAATTTGTTGTGACATACAGTGCTCAGTCCCACAGTGTGTAATGTACTGTGATATACAGTGCTCAGTCCCACGTTGTGTAATGTGCTGTGATAGACAGTGCTCAGTCCCACATTATGTAATGTACTGTGATATACAGTGCTCAGTCCCACAGTGTATAATGTACTGTGATATACAGTGCTCAGTATCACAGTGCGTAATATACTGTGATATAGAGTGCTCAGTCCCACGCTGTTTAATATGCTGTGATATACAGTGCTCAATCCCACATTGTGTAATGTACTGTGAATTACAGTGCACACACTCTGTGTCAAATGTTCGCACCGACAGTGCGTAATGTACTGTGATATACAGTGCTGAGTCACACCATGTGCAATGTACTGTGATGTACAGTGCTCAGTCCCTCATTATGTAATGTGCTGTGAGATACAGTGTTCAGTACCAGTGTGTAATGTACTGTGATAGACAGTGTTCAGTCCCACAGTGTGCAATGTGCTGTGATATACAGTGCTCAGTCCCACACTGTGTAATTTGCTGTGACTTACAGTGCTCAGTCTCAAATTGTGTAATGTACTGTGATATACAGTGCTCAGCCCCACCGTGTCTATTGCACTGTGAAATAGAGTGTTCAGTCCCACAGTGTGTAATGTACTGTGATATACAGTGCTGATTCCCACAGAGTGTAATGTACTGTAATATACAATGCTCAGTCCCACTGTGTGTATTGCACTATGATAAAGAGTGCTCAGTCCCACAGTGTGTAATGTACTGTGATATACAGTGCTCATTCCCACAGTGTGTAATGTGCTGTGATATAGTGCTCCATCCCATCTTGTGTAATGTGTGCTATATGGTCCTCAGAGCCAAAGTCTGTCATGTACTAGGATATAGAGTGCTCAGTCCAACAGCCTGTAATGTGCTGTAATATACTTTGTCCAGACCCACAGCCTGTAATGTACTGTAATATACAATGCTCAGTCTCACTGTGTATTGCACTGTGATATGCAGTGCTCAGTCCCACTGTGTGTATTGCACTATGATATAGAGTGCTCAGTCCCACCGTGTGTAATGTCCTGTGATATACAGAGCTCAGTCCCACAGTGTGTAATGTACAGTGATATACAGTGCTCAGTCCCACATTGTATAATGTACTGTGATATACAGTGTTCAGTATCACAGTGCGTAATATACTGTGATATAGCGTGCTCAGTCCCACACTGTTTAATATGCTGTGATATACAGTGCTCAGTCCCACATTGTATAATGTACTGTGAATTACAGTGCTCACACTCGGTGTCAAATGTTCGCACCGACAGTGCGTAATGTACTGTGATATACAGCGCTCAGTCACACCATTTGCAATGTACTGTGATGTACAGTGCTCAGTCCCACATTATGTAATGTGCTGTGATATACAGTGTTCAGTACCACAGTGTGTAATGTACTGTGATAGACAGTGCTGAGTCCCACAATGTAATGTACTGTGACATACAGTGCTCAGTCCCACACTGTGTAATTTGCTGTGATATACAGTGCTCAGTCCACACTGTGTATTGTACTGTGATATACAGTGCTCAGTCCCACATAGTGTAATGTACTGTGATACAGAGTGCTCAGTCCCACAATGTAATGTGTTGTGACATACAGTGCTCAGTCCCACAGTGTGTAATGTACTGTGATATTCAGTGCTCAGTCCCACAGTGTGTAATGTACTGTCATATACAGTGCTCAATCCCATAGTGTGTAATTTACTGTGAAATACAGTGCTCAGAACCACACTGTGTAATGTACTGTGATGTATAGTGCTCAGACTCTGAGTCAAATGTTCACACCCACAGTGCTTAATGTACTGTGATATACAGTGCTGAGTCCCACCATATTTGATGTACTGTGATGTACAGCGCTCAGTCCACACTGTGTAATGTGCTGTGATATACAGTGCTCAGTCCACAGTGTGTAATGTACTGTGTTATACAGTGCTCAGTCCCACATTATGTAATGTGCTGTGATATACAGTGCTCAGTATCACAGTGTGTAATGTACTGTGATATACAGTGCTCAGTCCCACAGTGTGTAATGTACTGTGATATACAGTGCTCAGTCCCACAGTGTGTAATGTACTGTGTTATACAGTGCTCGGTTCCACATTGTGTAATGTGCTGTGATATACAGTGCTCAGGATCACAGTGTGTAATGTGCTGTGATATACAGCGCTCAGACCCACAGTGTATAATGTACTGTGATATACAGTGTTCAGTATCACAGTGCGTCATATACTGTGATATAGAGTGCTCAGTCCCACACTGTTTAATATGCTGTGAGATACAGTGCTCAGTCCCACATTGTGTAATGTCCTGTGAATTACAGTGCTCACACTCTGTGCCAAATGTTCGCACCGACAGAGCGTAATGTACTGTGATATACACTGCTGAATCACACCATGTGCAATGTACTGTGATGTACAGTGCTCAGTCCCACATTATGTAATGTGCTGTGAGATACAGTGTTCAGTCCCACAGTGTGTAATGTACTGTGATAGACAGTGTTCAGTCCCACAGTGTGCAATGTGCTGTGATATACAGGGATCAGTCCCACAGTGTGTAATGTACTGTGATATACAGTGCTCAGTCCCACATTGTGTAATGTACTGTGATATACAGTGCTCAGTCCCACAGTGTGTAATGTACTGTGATATACAGTGCTCAGTCCCACAGTGTAATGTACTTTGATAGACAGTGCTCAGTCCTACATTATGTAATGTACTGTGATATACAGTGCTCAGTCCCACATTGTGTAATGTGCTGTGATATACAGTGCTCAGAACCACACTGTGTAATGTACTGTGAAATACAGTGCTCAGAACCACACTGTGTAATGTACTGTGATATACAGTGCTCAGAACCACACTGTGTAATGTACTGTGATGTATAGTGCTCAGTCCACAGTGTGTAATGTACTGTGATAGTGCTGAGTCCCACATTATGTAATGTACTGAGATATACAGTGCTCCATCCCATCTTGTGTAATGTGTGCTATATAGTCCTCAGAGCCAAAGTCTGTCATGTACTAGGATATAGAGTGCTCAGTCCAACAGCCTGTAATGTGCTGTAATATACTTTGTCCAGACCCACAGCCTGTAATGTACTGTAATATACAATGCTCAGTCCCACTGTGTGTATTGCACTGTGATATGCAGTGCTCAGTCCCACTGTGTGTATTGCACTATGATATAGAGTGCTCAGTCCCACAGTGTGTAATGTACTGTGATATACAGTGCTCATTCCCACAGTGTGTAATGTGTTGTGATATACAGTGCTCATTCCCACAGTGTGTAATGTGCTGTGATATACAGTGCTCCATCCCATCTTGTGTAATTTGTGCTATATAGTCCTCAGACCCAAAGTCTGTCATCTACTAGGATATAGAGTGCTCAGTCCAACAGCCTGTAATGTGCTATAATATACTTTGTCCAGACCCACAGCCTGTAATGTACTGTAATATACAATGCTCAGTCCCACTGTGTGTATTGCACTGTGATATCCAGTTCTCAGTCCCTCTGTGTATTGCACTATGATATAGAGTGCTCAGTCCCACAGTGTGTAATGTACTGTGATATACAGTGCTCAGTCCCACAGTGTAATGTACTGTGATATACTGTGCTCAGTCCCACATTGTGTAATGTGCTGTGATAGACAGTGCTCAGTATCACAGTGTGTAATATACTGTGATATACAGCGCTCAGTCCCACAGTGTATAATGTACTGTGATATACAGTGCTCAGTATCACAGTGCGTAATATACTGTGATACAGAGTGCTCAGTCCCACACTGTTTAATATGCTGTGATATACAGTGCTCAATCCCACATTGTGTAATGTACTGTGAATTACAGTGCACACACTCTGTGTCAAATGTTCGCACCGACAGTGCGTAATGTACTGTGATATACAGTGCTGAGTCACACCATGTGCAATGTACAGTGCTCAGTCCCACATTATGTAATGTGCTGTGAGATACAGTGTTCAGTACCAGTGTGTAATATACTGTGATAGACAGTGTTCAGTCCCACAGTGTGCAATGTGCTGTGATATACAGTGCACAGTCCCACACTGTGTAATTTGCTGTGACTTACAGTGCTCAGTCCCACAGTGTGTAATGTACTGTGATATACAGTGCACAGTCCTACAGTGTGTAATGTGCTGTGATATACAGTGCTCAGTCCCACAGTGTGTAATGTACTGTGATATACAGTGCACAGTCCTACAGTGTGTAATGTACTGTGATATACAGTGCACAGTCCTACAGTGTGTAATGTACTCTGTTATACGTTGATCAGCCCCACAGCATCGAAGGCGCTGAGAGATCTAGTGCTCAGTCCTGCAGTGTGTAATGCACCGTGATACATAATGCTCAGTCCCACAGTTTGTAATATGCTGTAATATACAGTGCTCAGTCCCACAGTGTGTAATGTACTGTGATATACAGTGCTCAGTCCCAGTGTGTAATGTACTGTGATATACAGTGCTCAGTCCAAGAGTGTGTAATGTACTGCGATATACAGTGCACAGCCCCACAGTGCGTAATGTGCTGTGATATACAGTGCACAGTCCCACATTTGTGTAATGTACTGTGATATACAGTGCTCAGTCCCACATTGTGTAATGTACTGTGATATACAGTGCTCAGTCCCACAGTGTGCAATGTGCTGTGATATACAGTGCTCAGTCCCAAATTGTGTAATGTACTGTGATATACAGTGCTCAGTCCCACATTGTGTAATGTACTGTGATATACAGTGCTCAGTCCCACAGTGTGTAATATACTGTGATATACAGTGCTCAGTCCCACAGTGTGTAATGTGCTGTGATATACAGTGCTCAGTCCCACAGTGTGTAATGTGCTGTGATATACAGTGCTCAGTCCCACAGTGTGTAATGTGCTGTGATATACAGTGCTCAGTCCCACAGTGTGTAATGTACTGTGATATACAGTGCTCAGTCCCACAGTGTGTAATGCACTGTGATATACAGTGCTCAGTCCCACAATGTATAATGTACTGAGACAAAGTGAGGCGAGGTGAGAGTGACTGCCCTTGACATCCATGCAGCATATGACCGAGTGTGGTATCAAGGAGCCCGAGGAATACTGGAGTCCATGGGAATCAGGGGGAAAACTCTCTGCTGGTTGGAGTCATACCGAGCACAAAGGAAGATGGTTGTGGTTGTTGGAGGTCAGTCATCTCAGCTCCAGGACATCACTGCAGGAGTTCCTCAGGTTAATGTCCTCGGCCCAACCATCTTCAGCTGCTTCATCAATGACTCTCCTTCCATCATAAGGTCAGAAGTGGGGATGTTCGCTGATGAATGCACAATGTTCAGCACCATTCATGACACCTCAGATACTGAAGCAGTCCATGTCCAAATGCAGCAAGACCTGGACAATATCCAGGCTTGGGCTGACAAGTGGCAAGTAACATTCACGCCACACAAGTGCCAGACAATGACCACCTCCAGCAAAAGAGAATCCAACCATCACCCCTTGACATTCAATGACATTACCACCACTGAATCCCCCACTATCAACATCCTGGGGGTTACCATTGACCAGAAATTGAACTGGACTAGCCACATAAATACTGTGGCTACAAGAGCAGGTCAGAGGCTGGGAATCCTGCGGTGAGTAACTCACCTCCTGACTCCCCAAAGCTTGTCCATCATCTACAAGGCACAAGTCAGGAGTGTGATGGAATACTCCCCACTTGCCTGGGTGAGTGCAGCTCCCACAACACTCAAGAAGCTTGACACCATCCAGGACAAAGCAGCCCCGCTTGATCGGCACCCTATCCACAAACATTCACTCCCTCCACCACCGACGCACAATAGCAGCAGTGTGTACCATCTACAAGATGCACTGCAGGAATTCACCAAGGCTCCTTCGACAACAGCTTCCAAACCCACGACCACTACCATCTAGAAGGACAAGGGCAGCAGACACATGGGGAACACCACCACCTGGAAGTTCCCCTCCAAGTCACTCACCATCCTGACTTGGAAATATATCGGCCGTTCCTTCACTGTGGCTGGGTCAAAATCCTGGAACTCCCTCCCTAACAGCACTGTGGGTGTACCTACACCACAGGGACTGCAGCGGTTCAAGAAGGCAGCTCACCATCACCTTCTCAAGGGGTAATTAGGGATGGGCAATAAATGCTGGGTCCAGCCAGTGACACACACATCCTGTGAATGAATTTAAAAATAACTGTGATATACAGTGTTCCGACCCACAGTGTGTAATGTGCTGTGAAAAGGGTTTGCCAGACAGGGCCCTGGTCACACATCCCTTGTCTTCGAGGAAGGTTGAAAAGTGTGTACATGTCAGCCTTGTATACAGGCTGCTGCTGAGTCACGTCAAATCACCTGAATCTCCCTGCAGCAGGTTGGTGCTGGAAACTGAGCTCAGAGGGATCTTGTTGTTGTGAGATTTGTGTAACACCATCTTCCTGAACAGCAGTGGGTGAAAATGGAGCCCCTGTATGGGGTCTCATTACTGCCATCGGTAAATGTTAGTCCACATCATCCACACTCTTTCTTTCTGTCTGATTGCCCTCGCTCTCCTTCTCTCTGTGTTCCTGATCAAGCCTCTCCTTTCTCTGTCCACTTTCTCCACCTTTCCCTTCATCTCGTCACTGAAACTTGGGCAGGTGCAGGTTCCACCTTTCCCTGACATCCCAGGTCAGCAGGTTGCCTCTGATGCGCTGTCTCACTAACCCGCAGCTCTGAAATCCTGCTAGCTGAGGGGCTGCGGAAGGGGGAATCTGACAGGGATGGGGGTGGGGCCACGAGGTGCCCTGCTCCTGAAAACTATGGGGCAGTAAACGGGGTGGAGAAGGTCCATACAGAACATTGCTTCAAACTCAGGAGGACTGGGGGGGTGGGGGGGGTGAGTAGAGGGGGTGAGGCAATTAAAAACGGTGAAGAGGTGACTTAGCTGGGCGATCGCTTTGTGAAATGACCAGTAGGTGGATGAAGCCTCTGGGCAATATGTAGACTGATGTTGGAGGGTTCAGTGTGGGTGTACAGCATCTCTCACCTGGAGGCTCAGCAGCGTAGCTTGTACAGCATACCTCGTACAGCGCACAGTGCACCTCGTACAGCGCACAACACACCTCGTACAGCGCACAACGCACCTCGTACAGCGCACCTCGTACAGCGCACAGCGCACCTCATACAGCACACAGCGCACCTTGTACAGCGCACCTCGTACAGCGCACCTCATACAGCACACAGCGCACCTCGTACAGCGTACCTCGTACAGCGCACAGCGCACCTCGTACAGCGTACCTCGTACAGCGCACAGCGCACCTCGTACAGCATACCTCATACAGCGCACAGCGCACCTCATACAGCGCACCTCGTACAGCGCACAGCGTACCTCGTACAGCGTACCTCGTACAGCGCACAGCGTACCTCATACAGCGTACCTCGTACAGCACACAGCGTACCTCGTACAGCGTAGCTCATACAGCGCACAGCGTACCTCGTATCACGCACAGCGTACCTCATACAGTGTACCTCATACAGCGTACCTCATACAGCGTACCTCGTACAGCGCACAGCGTACCTCGTACAGCATACCTCGTACAGCGTACCTCGTACCATGCACAGTGTACCGCGTACAGCGTACCTCGTACCACTCACAGCGTACCTCATACAGCGTACCTCGCACAGCGCATTTCATACAACACACAGCATACTCATACCACATACAGCGTACCTCGTACAGTGTACCTTGCACAGCATATCTCATACAGCGTACAGCGTACCTCGTACAGCATACCTCATACAGCGCACAGCGTACCTTATACAGCGTACCTCGTACCATGCACAGTGTACTGCGTACAGCGTACCTCATACAGCATACCTCGTACCACTCACAGCGTACCTCATACAGCGTACCTCGCACAGCGCATCTCGTACAGCATACAGCATACTCATACCACATACAGCGTACCTCGTAGAGTGTACCGCGCACAGCATATCTCATACAGCGTAGAGTACTCGTACAGCGTACTCGTACAGCGTACACGTACAGCGTACAGTGTACCTCGTACAGAGTACTCGTACAGCGTACAGCATACCTCGTACAGCGCTCAGTGTACCTCATACCTCGTACAGTGTACCTCCTACAGCTCACAGCGTACCTCCTACAGCGCACAGCGTACCTCCTACAGCGCTCAGCGTACCTCCTACAGCACACAGCATACCTCCTACAGCGCACAGCGTACCTCCTACAGCGCTCAGCGTACCTCCTACAGCGCTCAGCGTACCTCCTACAACGCTCAGCGCACCTCGTACAGCGCACAGCGTACCTCCTACAGCGCACAGCGTACCTCCTACAGCGCTCAGCGTACCTCCTACAGCGCAGAGCGTACCTCCTACAGCGCTCAGCGTACCTCCTACAGCGCACAGCGTACCTCCTACAGCGCACAGCGTACCTCCTACAGCGCTCAGCGTACCTCCTACAGCACACAGCGTACCTCCTACAGCGCACAGCGTACCTCCAACAGCGCACAGCGTACCTCCTACAGCGCTCAGCGTACCTCCTACAGCGCACAGCGTACCTCCTACAGCGCACAGCGTACCTCCTACAGCGCTCAGCGTACCTCCTACAACGCTCAGCGCACCTCGTACAGCGCTCAGCGTACCTCCTACAGCGCACAGCGTACCTCCTACAGCGCTCAGCGTACCTCCTACAGCGCAGAGCGTACCTCCTACAGCGCACAGCGTACCTCCTACAGCGCTCAGCGTACCTCCTACAGCGCACAGCGTACCTCCTACAGCGCTCAGCGTACCTCCCACAGCGCTCAGCGTACCTCCTACAGCGCACAGCGTACCTCCTACAGCGCACAGCGTACCTCCAACAGCGCACAGCGTACCTCCTACAGCGCACAGCGTACCTCCTACAGCGCTCAGCGTACCTCCTACAGCGCACAGCGTACCTCCTACAGCGCACAGCGTGCCTCCTACAGCGCAGAGCGTACCTCCTACAGCGCACAGCGTACCTCCTACAGCGCACAGCGTACCTCCTACAGCGCTCAGCGTACCTCCTACAGCTCAGAGCGTAACTCCTACAGCACACAGCGTACCTCCTACAGCGCTCAGCGTACCTCCTACAGCGCTCAGCTTACCTCCTACAGCGCACAGCGTACCTCCTACAGCGCACAGCGTACCTCCTACAGCGCTCAGCGTACCTCCTACAGCGCACAGCATACCTCCTACAGCGCACAGCGTACATCCTACAGCGCACAGCGTACCTCCTACAGCGCTCAGCGTCCTTCCTACAGCGCACAGCGTGCCTCCTACAACACTCAGCGTACCTCCTACCATGCACAGCGTACCTCCTACAGCGTAGAGCGTACCTCTTACAGCGCTCAGCGTCCCTCCTACAGCGCACAGCGTACCTCCTACAGCGCACAGCGTGCCTAACGCTCAGCGTCCCTCCTACAGCGCACAGCGTACCTCCTACAGTGCACAGTGTACCTCCTACAGCGCTCAGCGTACCTCCTACGGCGCACAGCGTACCTCCTACGGCGCACAGCGTACCTCCTACGGCGCACAGCGTACCTCCTACAGCGCTCAGCGTACCTCCTACAGCGCACAGCGTACCTCCTACAGCGCACAGCTTACCTCCTACCATGCACAACGTACCTCCTACAGCACACAGTGTACCTCCTACCATGCACAGCGTACCTCCTACAGCGCACAGCGTACCTCCTACAGCGCACAGCGTACCTCCTACAGCGCTCAGCGTACCTCCTACAGCGCACAGCGTACCTCCTACAACGCACAGCGTACCTCCTACAGCGCTCAGCGTCCCTCCTACAGCGCACAGCGTACCTCCTACAGCGCACAGCGTACCTCCTACAGCGCTCAGCATCCCTCCTACAGCGCACAGCGTACCTCCTACAGCGCACAGCGTACCTCCTACAGCGCACAGCGTACCTCCTACAGCGCTCAGCGTACCTCCTACAGCGCTCAGCGTACCTCCTACAGCGCACAGCGTACCTCCTACAGTGCAGAGCGTACCTCCTACAGCACTCAGCGTACCTCCTACAGCACACAGCGTACCTCCTACAGCGCTCAGCGTACCTCCTACAGCGCACAGCGTACCTCCTACAGCGCTCAGCGTACCTCCTACAACACTCAGCACACCTCCTACAGCGCTCAGCGTCCCTCCTACAGCGCTCAGCGTACCTCCTACAGCGCACAGCGTACCTCGTACAGCGCACAGCGTACCTCCTACAGCGCTCAGCGTACCTCCTACCATGCACAGCGTACCTCCTACAGCGCACATCGTACCTCCTACAGCGTTCAGCGTACCTCCTACCATGCACAGCGTACCTCCTACAGCGCACAGCGTACCTCCTACAGCGCACAGTGTACCTCCTACAGCGCTCAGCGTACCTCCTACAGCGCTCAGCGTACCTCCTACAGCGCACAGCGTACCTCCTACAACGCACAGCGTACCTCCTACAGCGTTCAGCGTCCCTCCTACAGCGCACAGCGTACCTCCTACAGCGCTCAGCGTCCCTCCTACAGCGCACAGCGTACCTCCTACAGCACACAGCGTACCTCCTACAGCGCTCAGCGTCCCTCCTACAGCGCTCAGCGTACATCCTACAGCGCTCAGCGTACCTCCTACAGCGCACAGCGTACCTCCTACAGCGCACAGCGCACCTCCTACAGCGCTCAGCGTACCTCCTACAGCGCTCAGCGTACCTCCTACAGCGCAGAGCGTACCTCCTACAGCGCTCAGCGTCCCTCCTACAGCGCACAGCGTACCTCCTACAGCACACAGCGTACCTCCTACAGCGCTCAGCGTCCCTCCTACAGCGCTCAGCGTACCTCCTACAGCGCTCAGCGTACCTCCTACAGCGCACAGCGTACCTCCTACAGCGCACAGCGCACCTCCTACAGCGCTCAGCGTACCTCCTACAGCGCTCAGCGTACCTCCTACAGCGCAGAGCGTACCTCCTACAGCGCACAGCGTACCTCCTACAGCGCACAGCGCACCTCCTACAGCGCTCAGCGTACCTCCTACAGCGCACAGCGTACCTCCTACAGCGCTCAGCGTGCCTCCTACCGCGCTCAGCGTGCCTCCTACAGCGCACAGCGTACCTCCTACAGCGCAGAGCGTACCTCCTACAGCACACAGCGTACCTCCTACATCACTCAGCGCACCTCGTACAGCGCTCAGCGTACCTCCTACAACACTCAGCACACCTCCCACAGCGCTCAGCGTCCCTCCTACAGCGCTCAGCGTACCTCCTACAGCGCTCAGCGTACCTCCTACAGTGCACAGCGTACCTCGTACAGCGCACAGCGTACCTCCTACAGCGCTCAGCGTACCTCCTACCATGCACAGCGTACCTCCTACAGCGCACAGCGTACCTCCTACAGCGCTCAGTGTACCTCCTACAGCGCTCAGCGTACCTCCTACAGCGCACAGCGTACCTCCTACAGCGCACAGTGTACCTCCTACAGCGCACAGCGTACCTCCTACAGCGCACAGCGTACCTCCTACAGCGCTCAGCGTACCTCCTACCATGCACAGCGTACCTCCTACATCACTCAGCGCACTTCGTACAGCGCTCAGCGTACCTCCTACAACACTCAGCACACCTCCTACAGCGCTCAGCGTCCCTCCTACAGCGCTCAGCGTACCTCCTACAGCGTTCAGCGTACCTCCTACAGTGCACAGCGTACCTCGTACAGCGCACAGCGTACCTCCTACAGCGCTCAGCGTACCTCCTACCATGCACAGCGTACCTCCTACAGCGCAGAGCGTACCTCCTACAGCGCTCAGCGTACCTCCTACAGCGCTCAGCGTACCTCCTACAGCGCACAGCGTACCTCCTACAGCGCACAGCGTACCTCCTACAGCGCTCAGCGTACCTCCTACAGCGCTCAGCGTACCTCCTACCATGCACAGCGTACCTCCTACAGCGCACAGCGTACCTCCTACAGCGCACAGCGTACCTCCTACAGCGCTCAGCGTACCTCCTACAGCGCACAGCGTACCTCCTACAGCGCACAGCGTACCTCCTACAGCGCTCAGCGTACCTCCTACAGCGCAGAGCGTACCTCCTACAGCGCTCAGCGTACCTCCTACAGCGCACAGCGTACCTCCTACAGCGCTCAGCGTACCTCCTACAGCGCAGAGCGTACCTCCTACAGCGCTCAGCGTACCTCCTACAGCGCACAGCGTACCTCCTACAGCGCTCAGCGTACCTCCTACAGCGCTCAGCGTACCTCCTACAGCGCACAGCGCACCTCCTACAGCGCACAGCGCACCTCGTACAGCGCACAGCGTCCCTCCTACAGCGCTCAGCGTACCTCCTACAGCGCTCAGCGTACCTCCTACAGCGCACAGCGCACCTCCTACAGCGCACAGCGCACCTCCTACAGCGCACAGCGTCCCTCCTACAGCGCTCAGCGTACCTCCTACAGCGCACAGCGTACCTCCTACAGCGCACAGCGTACCTCCTACAGCGCTCAGCGTACCTCCTACAGCGCTCAGCGTACCTCCTACAGCACACAGAGTACCTCCTACATCACTCAGCGCACCTCGTACAGCGCTCAGCGTACCTCCTACAGCGCTCAGCGTACCTCCTACCATGCACAGCGTACCTCCTACAGCGCAGAGCGTACCTCCTACAGCGCTCAGCGTACCTCCTACCATGCACAGCGTACCTCCTACAGCGCAGAGCGTACCTCCTACAGCGCTCAGCGTACCTCCTACAGCGCTCAGCGTACCTCCTACAGCGCACAGCGCACCTCCTACAGCGCACAGCGTACCTCCTACAGCGCTCAGCGTACCTCCTACAGCGCACAGCGCACCTCCTACAGCGCTCAGCGTACCTCCTACCATGCACAGCGTACCTCCTACAGCGCAGAGCGTACCTCCTACAGCGCTCAGCGTACCTCCTACCATGCACAGCATACCTTGTTCAGCGTTCAGCACACCGCGTACAGTGTACTCATACAGTGTACAGCGTACCTCGTTCAGCATACAGTGTATCTCGGGGCCCTCCCCCCTTAAATAGCACCCTGTGTATCACTGGGGTGTCTCAAAGTGAACTCACTGCCCATCAATCCCTCCTGTAAATGGAACTGCCCAGGGCAGACGCAGCAATCAACTGGTGCACAGCAAGATCCCACAAACACCTCATGCAACAGATGAGCGGCTGGTCAGTTAGCTCGCGATTTGGGGGGTGGGGGGTGGGGGGGGCGGTGAGGTGGATGAATCATAAGTCAGGGCCTAAGCAGGGAGCAGGAATCCTTTGCCTGCCTCTGAATAGCGCCCCAGGCTCTTTCACACCAGCCTCAGTTACCAGGCAGGGCCTCGGCTGCAGAGAGGAGGGGGAGAGGGGGAGGCGTCCACGATTGGGGCCGAGGATTATGAAAGGGCTGCGCAGACGAGCTGGGATGTGGAGCGGGGCCGCTCGGTGAGGGAGGGGTCTGCACCGTCAGGTCAGTGGGATAAGCCTAGAATCAGAGACAGGGCCGCGCGGGCAGGCCTGGGCTGCCCACCGGCTGGTCAATCGGAACCGAAAGGGGGGCAAATGGAATTGTTAAACCTCAGGCAATCGGCTCATCTGCCTCCGGAAGGGGCACTCGCTTGGATTCTGCACAGTGCGATCCATCAGGCAGAGAGCTTCACTGTGAGTGAGCACCTTGGCACTGGTAACCAGGACATGGGGAGGTTTAAACTCAGACCAAGGAAGGTACACAGTACGATCCCACACCCTGGGGAACTTGCAGTGACAATGATCAGGGTGGAGAGGAGGGATTTAAACATCTTCAAGCTGAGGAAGATGCAGCAAAGCCTCTGGCTTGGAGTTCAGGTTCAAACGCTGCTCTCTCTCCCCCCTCTGCCCCCCCTCACGGCCAGGACCCTGCCTCATGGCATGTTTATGCGCTGCAGTCTGAACGCTGGCTGTGTTGTGATGTCTGGAGCAGGGAGACAGCCCTCACTGTCTCTCATCTCCGAGAGGCTGAAGGTCAGAGGTTAAGCTGTGTGGATCTCAGGATGATTGGGCTTCACACAAGATCGAGGCTGAGGCAGTGAGATATCAGTGAAAACGTCCTGCCTCATAAATATGGATTATTGGGTAGAAGGAAGATCAGAGCCAAGGGATGAGGTTCCCCCCACCCCCACCCGCTCCATCACTCAGCTCTGCTCAATTCTCTCTCTCCCTCTCACACATCCATCTCTCACACAAACTCATTACTTTCTCCCTCATGCATCGTAGCTCTCACAGGCACACGCCTATTCTCTGTCATGCATGTCCCTCTCCCTCTCCCTCACACCCATTCTCTCTCTCTCTCTCACACACCCAATCTCTCTCTCTCACACCCATTCTCTCTCTCTCTCTCACACACCCATTCTCTCTCTCTCTCTCACACACCCATTCTCTCTCCCTCTCCCTCACACCCATTCTCTCTCTCTCTCTCACACACCCAATCTCTCTCTCTCACACCCATTCTCTCTCTCTCTCACACATCCATTCTCTCTCTCTCTCCCTCACACCCATTCTCTCTCTCCCTCTCTCTCTCACACCCATTCTCTCTCTCTCTCACACATCCATTCTCTCTCTCTCTCTCACACACCCATTCTCTCTCACACCCATTCTCTCTCTCCCTCTCTCTCACACCCATTCTCTCTCTCTCACACATCCATTCTCTCTCTCTCTCCCTCACACCCATTCTCTCTCTCCCTCTCTCTCTCACACCCATTCTCTCTCTCTCTCACACATCCATTCTCTCTCTCTCTCTCACACACCCATTCTCTCTCACACCCATTCTCTCTCTCCCTCTCTCTCACACCCATTCTCTCTCTCTCACACATCCATTCTCTCTCTCTCTCCCTCTCCCTCACACCCATTCTCTCTCTCTCACACCCATTCTCTCTCACTCTCTCTCACACACCCAATCTCTCTCTCACACCCATTCTTTCTCTCTCTCTCTCACACCCATTCTTTCTCTCTCTCTCTCACACCCATTCTTTCTCTCTCTCTCTCACACACCCATTCTCTCTCTCTCTCTCTCACACCCATAATCTCTCTCTCACACACACCCATTCTCTCTCTCTCTCTCACACCCATAATCTCTCTCTCTCTCTCTCACACCCATAATCTCTCTCTCGCACGCACACCCATTCTCTCTCTCTCTCTCTCACACCCATAATCTCTCTCTCGCACGCACACCCATAATCCCTCTCTCTCTCTCGCACACCCATAATCTCTCTCTCACACACACACCCATAATCTCTCTCTCACACCCATAATCTCTCTCTCTCTCACACCCATAATCTCTCTCTCTCTCACACCCATAATCTCTCTCTCTCTCTCACACCCATAATCTCTCTCTCTCTCTCACACCCATAATCTCTCTCTCTCTCTCACACCCATAATCTCTCTCTCTCGCACACCCATAACCTCTCTCTCTCGCACACCCATAATCTCTCTCTCACACGCACACCCATAATCTCTCTCTCGCACGCACACCCATAATCTCTCTCTCACACGCACACCCATAATCTCTCTCTCGCACGCACACCCATAATCTCTCTCTCACACGCACACCCATAATCTCTCTCTCACACGCACACCCATAATCTCTCTCACACGCACACCCATAATCTCTCTCACACGCACACCCATAATCTCTCTCTCACACGCACACCCATAATCTCTTTCTCGCACGCACACCCATAATCTCTCTCTCGCACGCACACCCATAATCTCTCTCTCACACGCACACCCATAATCTCTCTCTCACACGCACACCCATAATCTCTCTCACACGCACACCCATAATCTCTCTCACACGCACACCCAACCTCTCTCACACGCACACCCAACCTCTCTCTCACACGCACACCCAACCTCTCTCTCACACGCACACCCAACCTGTCTCTCACACACACACCCAACCTCTCTCTCACACGCACACCCAATCTCTCTCTCACACGCACACCCAACCTCTCTCTCACACGCACACCCAACCTCTCTCTCACACGCACACCCAACCTCTCTCTCACACGCACCCCCAACCTCTCTCTCACACGCACCCCCAACCTCTCTCTCACACGCACCCCCAACCTCTCTCTCACACGCACACCCAACCTCTCGCTCACACGCACCCCCAACCTCTCCCTCACACGCACACCCAACCTCTCTCTCACACGCACACCCAATCTCTCTCTCACACGCACACCCAATCTCTCTCTCACACGCACACCCAATCTCTCTCTCACACGCACACCCAATCTCTCTCTCACACGCACCCCCAACCTCTCTCTCACACGCACACCTAATCTCTCCCTCACACGCACACCCAATCTCTCTCTCACACGCACACCCAATCTCTCTCTCACACGCACACCCAGTCTCTCTCTCACACGCACACACCCAATCTCTCTCTCACACGCACACACCCAATCTCTCTCTCACATGCACACACCCAATCTCTCTCTCACACGCATACCCAATCTCTCTTTCACACGCACACACCCAATCTCTCTCTCACACACACACACACTCTCACCCAGACTCTCACACACAAACACACACTCACACACGCACATACATACTCACATACACACACACACTCTCTCACACATGCACACATGCTTATTCCCATACACAAACACACACACACACAGACTCTCTCACACAAACACACACACACAGAAACACACTCCCACACGCAAACAAACACACTCACACACACACACTCACACATGTACACTCATGCACACACACACACACTCACTCACATGCATGCACATGCACACACGCACATGCACACTCACACAAACACACAGCCTCTCACACAAAACACACACACACACACAGACTCCCTCTCTCACACACACACACAGATGGTCACAAACACACACACTCTCTCACAAACACTCTCACACACACACAGTCACACATACACACACACATGCGCATACTCATGTGCACACATGCGTACATGCACACACAGTCTCACACACACCCTCTCGTGCACACACTGACACACATGCCCTCTCACACAAACACACATTCACACACTCTCACACAGACACACACCCTCTCACACAGACTCAGACACATACTTTCACACATACATACTCTCTCACACACACGCCCACACACACAAACGCGCGCTCACACACAAATGCGCGCTCACACACAAACGCACGCTCACACACAAACGCGCTCACACACACAACCACACTCTCACACAAGCACACACACACAAACACATACTCTCTCACACACAAATACACACACAAACACACTCACACATGCACGCTCACACAGAAACACATACTCACACACCCACACTCGCACACACTCAGACACACACACACTCACTCACATGCACGCACATGCACACAAGCACGTGCACACACACACACAGCCTCTCACACAAAACACACACACACATAGACTCCCTCTCACACACACTCACACAGATGCACACACACACACAATCTCCTTGTCACACATACACACACATTGTCACACATACACACACATTGTCACACATACACACACTCACGTGCACCCCCACTCTCACACACGCGCACCCCAACTCTCACACACACACCCCCACTCTCACACACACGCACCCCCACTCTCACACACGCACACAAACACCCACTCACACGCACACAAACACCCACACACACGCACACAAACACCCACACACACGCACACAAACACACACACGCACACAAACACCCACTCACACACACACACAAACACCCACTCACACACACACACACACACAGACATCCACTCCCACACACACACACACACAAACACACACTCCCACACACACATGTACTCTCATATACATGCACTCTGACACACACACACAGACTCTCACACACACTCAAACACAAACACACGCTCACACACGCACATGCACACTCACACATACTCACAAACTCTCTCTCTCACACACACACCCATCCACTCTCATGTCCACGCACTGTAACACAAATGCACTCTCACACACATGGACTCTTGCACACACACACACATTCACGAACACACACACTCTCGCTGACAAACACGTGCAAATCTCATATACACGCACTCTCACAAACACACGCACTCCCACACACGTACTCTCATACACACGGAATCTCCCTCACACACACAGTCACAAACACACACTCTCACATATACATACAGACACACACACACACTTACACTCACACGCACACACTCACACATGCACACACTCCCACATGCACACACCAACACAAACACTCCCAGACACACGCACTCTGACACACACACACGCACTCTGACACACACACACACAAACACACTCACAGACACTCTCCCTCACACACAGAGTCACAAACACATACTCTCTCATATACATACAGACACACACACATACTCTCACACACACACAGACTCCCACACTCACACATGCGCACACCAACACAAGCACTCCCAGACACACACACTCTCACTCACACCCACACACAAACACACTCACACAGACTCTTCTCTCTCACACACATATGCGCGCACACACACACATACGCACGCACACACACACTCACGCACGCACACACACACTCTCGCGTGCACACACTCGCGCACACACACACTCGCGCATACACACACTCGCTCACACATACACACACTCACGCACACGCACACACACTCGCACACACACACACATGCGCACACACACACTCGCGCACACTCGCACACACACACTCGCACACACACACACACACACACACTCGCACACACACACACTCGCACATGCACAAACATACTCTCACATGCACTTTCACACACACTCACTCTCTCTGACACACACAGACACACACACACACTCGTACACACACATGCTCATACACACAAACACACTCCCTCACACACGCACACTCACACACATGGATACACACACACGCACATTCACACATGTGCACTCACATGCACACACACTCTCACTCACACACATGCTCATACACATGCACACTCACACACGCACACTCACACTGTCTCTCACACAAGACACACACCCTCACTCTCACACACACTCTCACACACAAACACACACACACATACACATACAGACTCTCTCTCACACACATACTAACACACAAATGCACACACGCACAAGCACACTCGCACACACGCACTTTCACATACACATGATCATACACATACACACAAACACACTCTCTCACACACACACACACACACTCACAAACTCTCTCTCACAGATTCACACACGCTCACACAAACACTCATACACACGTGCACACTTGCTCCAAAACACACAAACACACTCACACAAACACACCCAAAAACACATTCCCACAAACACACCCAAAAACACATTCTCACACACAAACACACTCACACACACCCATCCACTCTCATGTCCACGCACTGTAACACAAATGCACTCTCACACACATGGACTCTCGCACACACACATTCACATACTCTCTCACACACAAACACATGCTCACACACACACACAAACACACTCTCTCACACATGCACACCCACATGCACATGCACACACACACACGCATACACACACACATGCTCACACAGACTCTCACACACAGATTCTCTCTCACACACGCACACAAACATATCCTCTCACACACGCACACAAACATATCCTCTCACACACGCACACAAACATATCCTCTCACACACGCACACAAACATATCCTCTCACACATGCACAAACACACACACACTGACACACGCACACACACACACTCTGACACACGCACACACACACACTCTGACACACGCACACACACACTGACACACACACACACACACTCTGACACACGCACACACAACCACACTCTCTGACACGCACACACACAAACACGCACACACACAAACACGCACACACAGACTCTCTCTCACACACATACACACTGACACACACGGACTCACACACACACACGGACTCTCACACACACTCACAAACATACACACACTCTCGCTCACAAACACGTGCACTTTCAGATACATGCACTCTCACAAACACACGCACTGTCACAAACACACATACTCTCATACAAACAGAATCTCTCACATACACTCAAACACACACCTACAGACACACACAGTCACACACTCTCACACACATGCTCCCATACACACACACGCTCATGCACACACTCACACAAATACTCACACACATGCACAAACACAGACTCTCTCACAAACACACACGCTCCCACACACACACACACACAAAACACACAAACACAGACTCTCACACACACGCACAAACACACTCTCTCACACACGCACAAACACACTCTCTCACACACACAAACACACTCTCTCACACACGCACAAACACACTCTCTCACACAAACAAACACACTCTCTCACACACGCACACGGACATGCACATTCACACACGCACACACGCTCGCTCACACAAAACACACATACTCACAAGCACCCACCCACCCCACACTCCCGCACCCACCCCCCCACACTCCCGCACCCAGCCCCCCCACACTCCCGCACCCACCCCCCCCACACACCCGCACCCACCTCCCAACACTCCCGCACCCACCCCCCCACACTCCCGCACCCACCCCCCCACACTCCCGCACCCACCCCCCCACACTCCCGCACCCACCCCCCCACACTCCCGCACCCACTCCCCCACACTCCCGCACCCACCCCTCCACACTCCCGCACCCACCCCCCCACACTCCCGCACCCACCCCCCCACACTCCCGCACCCACCCCCCCCACACTCCCGCACCCACCCCCCCCACACTCCCGCACCCACCCCCCCACACTCCCGCACCCACCCCCCCACACTCCCGCACCCACACCCCCCCACACTCCCGCACTCACCCCCCCACACTCCCGCACCCACCCCCCCCACACTCCCGCACCCACACCCCCACACTCCCGCACCCACCCCTCCCATACTCCCGCACCCACCCGCCCAAACTCCCGCACCCACCCCCCCACACTCCCGCACCCACCCGCCCAAACTCCCGCACCCACCCCCCCACACTCCCGCACCCACCCACCCACACTCCCGCACCCACCCCCCCAAACTCCCACACCCACCCACCCACACTCCCGCACCCACCCACACACCCGCACGCACCCACACACACTCACATGCACTCATATACACGCACTCTGACACACACAAACACACTCACACAGACTCTCTCACACACACTCACTCTCACATACTCTCTCTCTCTTACACACACTCTCACACACACAAATACACTCACACACATGTACGCTCTCACATGCACACTCACACACATGTACGCTCTCACATGCACACTCACACACATGTACGCTCTCACATGCACGCACAAGCACACACGCATACTAACAAACACACACAGGTTCTCTCACACACACACACAGACTCTCTCACACACACACTGCCACACAAACTCTTATGCACACACTCTCTCGCACACACACGCGCACGCTCACACTCGCGCACGCTCACACTCGCGCACGCTCACACTCGCGCACGCTCACACTCGCGCACGCTCACACTCGCGCACGCTCACACTCACGCATGCTCACACTTGCGAAAAGGAAAACTAAAGGATGGAGTAATTCAGCCAGTAATTTGCTCTTCTGAATGAACCAATCGCAAATCTCCTCTGGTGTACTCTCCAGTCAGCTAGACTAGAGGACACACGATTTAGCAGAACACCAAGCCGGGGGCATGGGAAGTTAACGTGACACTTACCAAGTGCAGGTGACACACAAGGTGACTGACTCACAAGATTGGCTCACAGTCTGGAGCACTCGGTCAGATTAGGGGTAGTTGTGCTGAACAAACAGGGACAGGCAAAGTATGCACTCAGGAAGGCTTGTGGCGCAGTGGGTTAGCATCACTGCCTCTAACCCTAGAAGCTCTGGGTTCGAGTCCCACCTCCGGTAACCTGATGGCCAAGGAATCCCCGCTTGTTATGGGGGTCAAACAGGTCAATGATCAACCTGTAAATCCTTCCAACACACACCAATGACGAGCAGGAGAGACACCTGAATGAATTTTTTTAAAACTCTCCCTTTATCCTGACACAATCTCATCCCATCCCATCACTGGCATGTTTCCCATGAGCATTCAAAGGAGTTTTTACTCATTCACAGGATGTGGGCGTCGTTGGCTGGGCCCAGCATTTACTGCCCATCCCTAACAGCCCCTTGAGAAGGTGGTGGTGAGCTGCCTTCTTGAGCCGCTGCAGTCCCTGTGGTGTAGGTACACCCACAGTGCTGTTAGGGAGGGAGTCCCAGGATTTTGACCCAGCGACAGTGAAGGAACGGCCGATATATTTCCAAGTCAGGATGGTGAGTGACTTGGAGGGGAACTTCCAGGTGGTGGTGTTCCCCATGTGTCTGCTCCCCTTGTCCTTCTAGATGGTTGTGGGTTTGGAAGGTGCTGTCTAAGGAGCCTTGGTGAATTCCTGCAGTGCATCTTGTAGATGGTACACACACTGCTGCTACTGTGCGTCGGTGGTGGAGGGAGTGAATGTTTGTGGATGGGGTGCCGATTAAGCAGGGCTGCTTTGTCCTGGATGGTGTTGAGCTTCTTGAGTGTTGTGGGAGCTGCACTCACCCAGGCAAGTGGAGAATATTCCATCACACTCCTGACTTGTGCCTTGTAGATGGTGGACAGGCTTTGGGGAGTCAGGAGGTGAGTTACTCATTGCAGGATTCCCAGCCTCTGACCTGCTCTTGTAGCCACAGTATTTATATGGCTAGTCCAGTTCAGTTTCTGGTCAATGGTAACCCCCAGGATGTTGATACTGGGGGATTCAGCGATGGTAATGCCATTGAATGTCAAGGGGCAATGGTTAGATTCTCTCTTGTTGGGACATAGAAACATAGGGACAGAGGAACAGGAGTAGGCCATTCGACCCTTCGAGCCTGTTCCGCCATTCAATACGATCATGGCTGATCTGGTTGTGGTCCCAACTTCACTTTGCCATCTGCAACCCCCCCTCCCTCCCAAGCCCTTCATAACCCTCAAATCCCTTGTCGATCAAAACCTGTTCAACCTTTCCTCACATGATAAGCCCCTCATTGCAGGAATGAGTCCAGTGAACCTTCTCTGAAACACAATGGCGATGGTGATTGCCTGGCACTTGTGTGGCGCGAATGTTACTTGCCGCCTCCGGCAGCTGTAGTAACTTTTACAATTTCCCCGCGTACTCTCCACATGCGAACAATACTTCCCATTGGACCCCAAGTTACAGCAATAGCTTTAGCGTATCAGATGTCAGTCCCCACATACTAACAATATTCACTGCATCTGAACAAGAGTCAATAAGATCCAAAGGCCCTTCACAAGAGCATTGTCCAAAAACAGATGGTACCGAGCCAGGAGGTACTGGGACAGGGGTCCAAAGGCTTGGTCAAAGAGCCAGGTTTGAAGGGATTTGGGTGTTAATGTATATAAATCACCAAAAGCTGATGGATAGGTCCAGACAATAACTTGCATGTGATGCTGACGCTCACCTCGGGGACTGGTACACAACTTCATGTTCCAGTGTACGGAGTTCCCATTAGACTCTCACATCGTCCAACTGCAACAGCACCTCAGGGAGGAGATATCGGGAGAGGGTGCAGCGCACAGTCGCCGGACTGGGTACGGGGCGGTTAAATGAACGGGTGGATTGCACTGAGCGACTCGATCTGCCATCAGGTCTATTCACCATCCACCGTTCCTCATGTGTTCCTCGGCCTGTACTCTTCCGGGTTTAGGAGGTTGTGAGGTACTTTAAAATGATAAAGCGATTCGATGGAGTTGCTGTTTACAGACCAGCTGCTTTCTCTGCTGGGAGGAGAATCCAGAACCAAGGAGGCACCATCTTAAAATTAGAGTTCGGCTGCTCGGGGTTCCGGTGAAATCAGGAAACACCGCCCGCCCCCCAAATAGGCTGAGGAAACCTGCTCAAAGGCTGGGGTCGTTGGGAGAACGGAAGTGTTCACGAGGGAGAAGTTGTGTAGAACCTTGGTGAGGCCACAGCTGGAGTACTGTGTGCAGTTCTGGTCGCCACATTATAGGAAGGATGTGATTGCACTGGAGGGGGTGCAGAGGAGATTCACCAGGATGTTGCCTGGGATGAAACATTGAAGTTGTGAAGAGAGGTTGGATAGACTTGGGTTGTTTTCGTTGGAGCAGAGAAGACTGAGGGGCGACCTGATCGAGGTGTACAAGATTATGAGGGGCATGGACAGGGTGGATAGGGAGCAGCTGTTCCCCTTAGTTGAAGGGTCAGTCACGAGGGGACACAAGTTCAAGGTGAGGGGCAGAAGGTTTAGGGGGGATAAGAGGAAAAACATTTTTACCCAGAGGGTGGTGACGGTCTGGAATGCACTGCCTGGGAGGGTGGTGGAGACGGGTTGCCTCACATTCTTTAAAAAGTACCTAGATGAGCACTTGGCATGTCATAACATTCAAGGCTATGGGCCAAGTGCTGGTCAATGGGATTAGGTAGGTAGGTCAGGTGTTTCTCATGTGTCGGTGCAGACTCGATGGGCCGAAGGGCCTCTTCTGCACTGTGTGATTCTGTGATTGTGAGAACAATGGATTTTTCAGTGGTAAAAGTGATGATGGATGAGTGAACTGAGCTGCCACACAGAACAGGAGCTGTGAGAGTAGCTGAGCTGGACAAAAAGGTCTGGCATTTCTAGTGGACTAGCACACGTGCAATGGGCTGAATGGTCTCAGCACATGCTGTAAAACATCAGGGAGATAGTGGCGTAGTGGTATTGTCTCTGGACTAGTAATCCAGAGGCCCAGGCTAATGCTCTGGGGGACACCGGCTCAAACCCCACCCCGGCAGCTGCAGAAATTTAAATTTGGCTAATAAATCTGGAATATAAAGCCAGTTTCAGTCATGAAACTATCATCAATTGCTGTAAAAACCCATCTGGTTCACTAATGTTCTTTAGGGAAGGAAATCTGCTGTCTTCACCTGGTGTGGCCTACATGTGACTCCAGACGCACAGCAATGTGGTTGACTCTTAACTGCTCCTCTGAAATGGCTGAGCGAGACACTCAGCTCAAGGGCAGTTAGGGATGGGCAACAAATTGCCAGCAACACCCACATCCCATGAAAGAATAGATTTTTTCAAGAAGTCCATGTTTGTGATCTATGGCAGGGCAGCCGACACATTCCAGAGCGCTGTGTACAGTTCTGGTCTCCTTACTTAAGGAGGGACAGACTTGCATTGGAAGCAGTTCAGGGAAGGTTCACTCCGCTGATCCCTGGGATGAGGAGGGGGCGGTTGCCTTATGAGGAAGGGTTGAGCAGGTTGGGCCTGTACCCATTGGAGTGTAGAAGGATGAGAGGTGATCTTATTGAAATGGATAACATTTCAGGGGGCTCGACAGGGTGTTTCCTCTCATGGGACAGTCTAGAACTAGGAGGCACAGTTTAAAAACAGGGGGTCTCCCAGTGAAGATGGAGATAACTTCTCTCAGAGAACCATTCGTCTGGAATTCTCTTCCCCAGAGAGCAGTGGAGGTAGGGTCATCGAATGTAATCAGGGCCGGGATAGACAGGTTTTTGATCAGTAAGGGAGGGAAGGGTTATAGCTGTTGGGGGGCAGTAGAAATGTGGAGTCTAGGTCATAATTAGATCAGCAGAACACGTGAGGGGACTGAATACGACTCAAAAGGAGAACTCTTCCAATGGGCTAGTACAAGCACAATGGGCTGAATGGTCTCGTCGTGTGCTGTGAGACAGTCTGTGGTGGCAACCTCTTGCAGGGCAGCCTACACATTCAGGACTGAAGCAGGAATCCTGTCACCCTCGGTGCTGAGAGAGGGGTGGGGGGGGAGGTGGAAGTGTACCCTTGGCAACACCCAAATCATTGAGATCCCCTCCCTGCGAGACCCATCCATCCTCCAAAGGCAGCAAAAGAGAAACATGCCCTGGGGAGGGGTGGGGGGGGTCCACAATTCCGCAGAATGGTGTGGGCCATGTGAAAGGAAGAGAGGGATGTGGAGCAGGTTACAACTGCTTCATCCACACAGCCAGATGTCCAAATCCCCAAACATGCCCCTTGCAGTCTGTCCCGGCTGCTGGACAATGTGGACGGGAGCGTCCAAAACGCATGCAACGTTTCGCATGCATAGGCATACAGGATATCATAGAGAAAAAGAAACACCTTCAGAAATCCATGCATGCGAAAATATAAGGTTTAAACATGGCCCACACGACAATGCAGCCAATCTCTTTGTTGCAATGGACCTTATCACTGCATTGCACTGTAAAGGAAGACTGATTTCCCCTTCTGCAAATATTTACTCTCTCAAAACCGGTTCATATGGTAACTGGGAATAACGAAGCCAATCTCGGACATAAAAGCTCTGTTGCATTGTAGTTCTTCAATTTGCATTTAAATAGTTAAAGCATACCGACTTCACCTTCTACAAACATTTAATCCATTAAAATGCTGCAACTATTCTTGGGGGTTTTTTTGCATTTCACATTAAAACATGGGGACTTCATTGTTTGCAAAGATATAATCCGTTGAAAATGTTTTTTTTTTGGTGTGTGTGTATATATACATTTATTTGCAAGACATAAAGTATCCGACAGAAAGGATAGTGCATCCATTCGAATGCTCCCCGCAGATAAGAGGGTTTGTCTCCAAGCATTTACCGTCTTGACTGTTAAGGACATATAAATATAAGGAGCAAAAGTAACACGTCTGCCCGCCCCCCATTTAACAGGGGCATTTCTGCTGAAGTGAAGATAGTATTTCTGCAGCTCCGGCTGAATGAGTGAGAATCCTGGCAGTCCCGGCATTTGTCGACCACTCTCTGGCCCTTGCCTGTCCTTTCTCCTTTCGGCTCTGCAACTGCGCTGAATGCACACAGCCCCCAATTCCACACCTTTTAATTGATTTTGGAGGGAGGTGGGTAGGTGGGTGGGTGGTGGGGGATGTGTAATATACACAAGGCATTAATTTCCGTCTCTTTCCATTGATTTCCCTTCGTGTGTAACAAGAACAATATTTGTACAGAGCCCTCCACGCGTTGTGTCCCCGACTGAAATGCATGCAACTCTCTCCAGGTTGTTGCTGTTGGGTGAGTTGCTCTTTCCAGCATCATTTCTGAATTGGGATTAAAATGCTTCCCCGCAAAAGTTCATAATCAAATCAAATCCTATCCCAAAAAACAAATGTTATTCTGGACAATATAGTCACTGACAATGGTGCACCCAATCTCTTCTTTTATATAAAGAGTTTTGCTGCATTATTCCTCCTTTTTGGGTTTCACATTAAAGCACGCGGGCTTCATCTTTTGCAAATATTTAATCTGTTGAAAATGTTTTTTTTTGTGTGTATATATATGATTTGTTTGCAATGACATGAAACATCCAGAACTCCTGCTTTAACAACTGCAGCAGAAGCTTTACTGCATTAGCCTGTCCCCCTTCACCCTCCACACTCCCCCCCCCGCCCGCCTTCCTCTCTCCCCTGTTGCAATCAATAAAAAAAGGCGCTCTACATTATGCAAAGCGCAGGTATTAATATGCAAACATTAAGAAGATAGAGAGAAGTGCACATTACCGCCGCTTCCATCGGTGGGCGCTGACTCCATTCAGAGCAGAGCTGCCTGGCTCCAAGAGCCCGCCCTCCGCCGCGGGTCACCGGGGCAACCGGCCTGTCAATCAGCTGTCAAACAGCTGTCGGAAAGGTGATGGCATGCAAATCAGCTGACGTCAGACCCAACCACACACAGAAGGCTGGCAAGTGGGAGGGGAGGGGAGCGGCCGCGCAGCCGCGGTAAGGCCCGGCGGAGCTCCCCCCACCAACATCCCACTCGCTCAAAGATGATTGTGGAAATCCAGATCCCAGGGTCAGGGGTTCGAGTCCTACCGCCGCCTGACAGTTTATTTCCCCCCCACCTCAATATTTCGTTTTTTTATCAATTATTGTCGGGTTTTATTCAACCAATTCTATAGATTCTGTTCCCAAACTAATCGTTTTTTTAACTTATTCATTTACTGAATGATACTATTTAAACCTCCCCCATTACCACATTCACAGGTTGGGACTACTTCCGCCTCCCATATTTCCACGTTAAAAGTTTGAAGCTATTTACACTTCCCCCATTTCCACCTTCACAGGATGAAACTATTTACACATCCCCCATTTCCACCTTCACAGGATGAAACTATTTACACATCCCCCATTTCCACCTTCACAGGATGAAACTATTTACACATCCCCCATTTCCACATTCACAGGATGAGACTATTTACACCTCCCCCATGTCCACCGTCACAGTTTGAATCAATTTACACCTCCCCCATTTCCAATTAACAGGATGAGACTATTTCCACCTCAACCGTTTCCACATTCACAGGATGAGACTATTTAAACCTCCCCCATTTCCATATTCACAGGATGAGACTATTTCCACCTCCCCCATTTCCACATTTACAGGATGAACCTATTTACACCTCCCCCATTTCCACATTCAGAGGATGAGACTATTTTCACCTCCCCCATTTCCACATTCACAGGATGAGACTATTTCCACCTCCCCCATTTCCACATTTACAGGATGAACCTATTTACACCTCCCCCATTTCCACATTCAGAGGATGAGACTATTTTCACCTCCCCCATTTCCACATTCACAGGATGAGACTATTTCCACCTCCCCCATTTCCACATTTACAGGATGAACCTATTTACACCTCCCCCATTTCCACATTCACAGGATGAGGCTATTTACACCTCCCCCATTTCCGCCATCACAGAATGAGAATATTTCCACCTCCACCATTTCGACATTCACAGGATTAGACTATATACACCTCCCCCATGTCCACATTCACAGGATGAGACTATTTACACCTCCCCCATTTCCACATTCACATTTTGAATCTATTTACACCTCCCCCATTTCCAAATCACAGGATGAGACTATTTCCACCTCCCCCATTTCGACATTCACTGGATGAGACTATTTACACCTCCCCCATTTCCACATTCACAGGGTGAGACTATTTACACCTCCCCCATTTCCACACTCACAGGATGAGACTACTTACACCTCCCCCATTTCCACGTTCACAGGATGAGACTATTTGCACCTCCCTCATTTCCACATTCCCTGGGTGAGGCTATTGACACTCCCCTCCCCCATTTCCACATTTACAGGATGAAGCTATATACACCTCCCCCATTTCAACATTCACAGGATGAACCTGTTTACACCTCCCCCATTTCCACATTCACAGGATGAGACTATTTACACCTCCCCCATTTCCACATTAACAGGATGAACCTATTTACACCTCACCCATTTCCACATTCACAGGATGAGACTATTTCGACCTCCCCCATTTCCACATTCACAGGATGAGACTATTTACACCTCCCCCATTTCCACATTCACAGGATGAAGCGATTTACACTTCCCCCATTTCCACAATCACAGGATGAGACTAGTTAAACCTCCCCCATTTCCACATTCACAGCATGAGACTATTTCCACCTCCCCCATTTCCACATTCACAGGGTGAGACTATTTACACCTCCCCCATTTCACATTCACAGGATGAACCTATTTACACCTCCCCCATTTCCACATTGACAGGATGAACCTATTAACACATCCCCCATTTCCACATTCACAGGATGAGACTATTTACACCTCCCCCATTTCCACATTCACAGAATGAGGCTATTTACACCTCCCCCATTTCCACCTTCACAGGATGAGAATATTTTCACATCCCCCATTTCCAAATTCACAGGATGAGACTATTTACACCTCCCCCATTTCCACATTCACAGTTTGAATCTATTTTAACCACCCCCATTTCCACATTCACAGGAGGAAGCTATTTACACCTCCCCCATTTCCACATTCACAGGAGGAAGCTATTTACACCTCCCCCATTTCCACATTCAAAGAATGAGATTATTTCCACCTCCCCCATTTCCACATTCACAGGATGAAGCTATTTCCACTTCCCCCATTTCCACAATCACAGGATGAGACTATTTGCACCTCCCCCATTTCCACATTCACAGGATGAACCTATTTACACCTCCCCCAAATCCACATTCACAGGATGAGACTATTTACACCTCCCCCATTTCCACATTCACAGGATGAGGCTATTTACACCTCCCCCATTTCCACCTTCACAGGATGAGACTAGTTACACCTCCCCCATTTCCACATTCACAGGATGAGACTATTTCCACCTCCCCCATTTCCACCTTCACAGGATGAGACTATTTACACCTCCCCCATTTCCACATCCACAGGATGAACATATTTACACCTCCCCCATTTCCACATTCACAGGATGAACATATTTACACCTCCCCCATTTCCACATCCACAGGATGAACATATTTACACCTCCCCCATTTCCACATTCACAGGATGAACATATTTACACCTCCCCCATTTCCACATTCACAGGATGAGACTATTTACACCTCCCCCATTTCCACATTTACAGGATGAACCTATTTACACCTCCCTCATTTCCACATTCACAGGATGAGACTATTTACACCTCCCCCATTTCCACATTTACAGGATGAACCTATTTACACCTCCCTCATTTCCACATTCACAGGATGAGACTATTTACACCTCCCCCATTTCCACATTCACAGTTTGAATCTATTTACACCTCCCCTATTTCCAATTCACAGGATGAGACTATTTACACCTCCCCCATTTCCACATTCACTGGATGAGACTATTTACACCTCCCCCATTTCCACATTCACTGGATGAGACTATTTACACCTCCCCCATTTCCATATTCACAGGATGAATCTGTTTACACCTCCCCCATTTCCACATTCACTGGATGAAGCAATTTACACCTCCCCCATTTCCACCTTCACAGGATGAGACTATTTCCACCTCCCCCATTTCCACATTCACAGGAGAAAGCTATTTACACCTCCCCCATTTCCACATTCACAGGATGAACATATTTACACCTCCCCCATTTCCACATTCACAGGATGAGACTATTTACACCTGCCCCATTTCCACATTTACAGGATGAACCTATTTATACCTCCCCCATTTCCACATTGACAGGATGAGACTATTTACACCTCCCCCATTTCCACATTCACAGGATGAGGCTATTTACACCTCCCCCATTTCCACATTGACAGGACGAGACTATTTACACCTCCCCCACTTCCACATTCACAGTATGAGGCTACTTACACCTCCCCCATTTCCACATTGACAGGATGAGACTATTTACACCTCCCCCATTTCCACATTGACAGGATGAGACTATTTACACCTCCCCCACTTCCACATTCACAGGATGAGGCTATTTACACCTCCCCCATTTCCACATTCACAGGATGAACCTATGTACACATCCCCCATTTCCACCTTCACAGAATGAGAATATTTACACATCCCCCATTGCCACATTCACAGGATGAGACTATTTCCACCTCCCCCATTTCGACATTCACTGGATGAGACTATTTACACCTCCCCCATTTCCACATTCACAGGGTGAGACTATTTACACCTCCCCCATTTCCACACTCACAGGATGAGACTATTTACACCTCCCCCATTTCCACATTCACAGGATGAGACTATTTGCACCTCCCTCATTTCCATATTCCCTGGGTGAGGCTATTGACACTCCCCTCCCCCATTTCCACATTCACAGGATGAAGGTATTTACGCCTCCCCCATTTCAACATTCACAGGATGAACCTGTTTACACCTCCCCCATTTCCACATTCACAGGATGAAGCGATTTCCACCTCCCCCATTTCCACATTCACAGGATGAGACTATTTACACCTCCCCCATTTCCACATTCACAGGATGAACCTATTTACACCTCCCCCAAATCCACATTCACAGGATGAGACTATTTACACCTCCCCCATTTCCACATTCACTGGATGAGGCTATTTACACCTCGCCCATTTCCACCTTCACAGGATGAGACTATTTCCACCTCCCCCATTTCCATATTCACAGGATGAACATATTTACACCTCCCCCATTTCCACATTCACGGGATGAACATATTTACACCTCCCCCATTTCCACATTCACAGGATGAGACTATTTACACCTCCCCCATTTCCACATTTACAGGATGAACCTATTTACACCTCCCCCATTTCCACATTCACAGGATGAGACTATTTACACCTCCCCCACTTCCACATTCACAGTTTGAATCTATTTACACCTCCCCTATTTCCAATTCACAGGATGAGACTATTTACACCTCCCCCATTTCCACATTCACAGGATGAGACTATTTACGCCTCCCCCATTTCCATATTCACAGAATGAATCTGTTTACACCTCCCCCATTTCCGCATTCACTGGATGAAGCAATTTACACCTCCCCCATTTCCACCTTCACAGGATGAGACTATTTCCACCTCCCCCATTTCCACATTCACAGGAGAAAGCTATTTACACCTCCCATATTTCCACATTTACAGGATGAACACATTTACACCTCCCCCATTTCCACATTCACAGGATGAGACTATTTACACCTCCCCCATTTCCACATTTACAGGATGAACCTATTTACACCTCCCCCATTTCTACATTGACAGGACGAGACTATTTAGACCTCCCCCACTTCCACATTCACAGGATGAGGCTACTTACACCTCCCCCATTTCCACATTGACAGGATGAGACTATTTACACCTCCCCCATTTCCACATTGTCAGGACGAGACTATTTACACCTCCCCCACTTCCACATTCACAGGATGAGGCTACTTACACCTCCCCCATTTCCACATTGACAGGATGAGACTATTTACACCTCCCCCACTTCCACATTCACAGGATGAGGCTATTTACACCTCCCCCATTTCCACATTCACAGGATGAACCTATGTACACATCCCCCATTTCCACCTTCACAGAATGAGAATATTTACACATCCCCCATTGCCACATTCACAGGATGAGACTATTTACACATCCCCCATTTCCACATTCAAAGGATGAAGCGATTTACACTTCCCCCATTTCCACAATCACAGGATGAGACTAGTTAAACCTCGCCCATTTCCACATTCACAGCATGAGACTATTTCCACCTCCCCCATTTCCACATTCACAGGGTGAGACTATTTACACCTCCCCCATTTCCACATTCACAGAATGAGGCTATTTACACCTCCCCCATTTCCACCTTCACAGGATGAGAATATTTCCACCTCCCCCATTTCCACATTAACAGGATGAGACTATTTGCACCTTCCCCATGTCCACCTTCACAGGATGAGACTATTTACACCTCCCCCATTTCCACATTCACAGTTTGAATCTATCTACACCTCCCCCATTTCAACATTCACAGGATGAGACTATTTACACCTCCCCCATTTCCACATTCAAAGGATGAAGCTATTTACACCTCCCCCATTTCCACATTCACAGGATGAGACTATTTACACCTCCCCCATTTCCACGTTGACAGGATGAGACTCTATACACGTGCCCCATTTCCACGTGCACAGGATGAGACTATTTACACCTCCCCCATTTCCATATTCACAGGATGAACCTATTTATACCTCCCCCATTTCCACATTGACAGGACGAGACTATTTACACCTCCCCCACTTCCACATTCACAGGATGAGGCTATTTACACTTCCCCCATTTCCACATTGACAGGACGAGACTATTTACACCTCCCCCACTTCCACATTCACAGGATGAGGCTACTTACACCTCCCCCATTTCCACATTGACAGGATGAGACTATTTACACCTCCCCCATTTCCACATTGACAGGACGAGACTATTTACACCTCCCCCACTTCCACATTCACAGGATGAGGCTACTTACACCTCCCCCATTTCCACATTGACAGGATGAGACTATTTACACCTCCCCCACTTCCACATTCACAGGATGAGGCTATTTACACCTCCCCCATTTCCACATTCACAGGATGAACCTATGTACACATCCCCCATTTCCACCTTCACAGAATGAGAATATTTACACATCCCCCATTGCCACATTCACAGGATGAGACTATTTCCACCTCCCCCATTTCGACAATCACTGGATGAGATTATTTACACCTCCCCCATTTCCACATTCACAGGGTGAGACTATTTACACCTCCCCCATTTCCACACTCACAGGATGAGACTATTTACACCTCCCCCATTTCCACATTCACAGGAGGAAGCGATTTCCACCTCCCCCATTTCCACAATCACAGGATGAGACTATTTCGACCTCCCCCATTTCCACATTCACAGGATGAGGCTATTTACACCTCCCCCATTTCCACCTTCACAGGATGAGAATATTTTCACATCCCCCATTTCCAAATTCACAGGATGAGACTATTTCCACCTCCCCCATTTCCACAATCACAGGATGAGACTATTTACACCTCCCCCATTTCCACATTCACAGGATGAACCTATTTACACCTCCCCCAAATCCACATTCACAGGATGAGACTATTTACACCTCCCCCATTTCCACATTCACTGGATGAGGCAATTTACACCTCCCCCATTTCCACCTTCACAGGATGAGACTATTTACACCTCCCCCATTTCCACCTTCACAGGATGAGACTATTTCCACCTCCCCCATTTCCACATTCACAGGATGAACATATTTACACCTCCCCCATTTCCACATTCACAGGATGAACACATTTACAACTCCCCCATTTCCACATTCACAGGATGAGACTATTTACACCTCCCCCATTTCCACATTTACAGGATGAACCTATTTACACCTCCCCCATTTCCACATTTACAGGATGAACCTATTTACACCTCCCCCATTTCCACATTGACAGGACGAGACTATTTACACCTCCCCCACTTCCACATTCACAGGATGAGGCTACTTACACCTCCCCCATTTCCACATTGACAGGATGAGACTAGTTACACCTCCCCCATTTCCACATTGACAGGACGAGACTATTTACACCTCCCCCACTTCCACATTCACAGGATGAGGCTACTTACACCTCCCCCATTTCCACATTGACAGGATGAGACTATTTACACCTCCTCCACTTCCACATTCACAGGATGAGGCTATTTACACCTCCCCCATTTCCACATTCACAGGATGAACCTATGTACACATCCCCCATTTCCACCTTCACAGAATGAGAATATTTACACATCCCCCATTGCCACATTCACAGGATGAGACTATTTACACCTCCCCCATTTCCACATTCAAAGGATGAAGCGATTTACACTTCCCCCATTTCCACAATCACAGGATGAGACTAGTTAAACCTCGCCCATTTCCACATTCACAGCATGAGACTATTTCCACCTCCCCCATTTCCACATTCACAGGGTGAGACTATTTACACCTCCCCCATTTCCACATTCACAGGATGAGACTATTTACACCTCCCCGATTTCCACATTCACAGAATGAGGCTATTTACACCTCCCCCATTTCCACATTCACAGGATGAGGCTACTTACACCTCCCCCATTTCCACATTGACAGGATGAGACTATTTACACCTCCCCCATTTCCACATTGACAGGATGAGACTATTTACACCTCCCCCATTTCCACATTCACAGGATGAGACTATTTACACATCACCCATTTCCACATTTACAGGATGAGACTATTTACACCTCCCCCATTTCCACATTCAAAGGATGAAGCGATTTACACTTCCCCCATTTCCACAATCACAGGATGAGACTAGTTAAACCTCGCCCATTTCCACATTCACAGCATGAGACTATTTCCACCTCCCCCATTTCCACATTCACAGGGTGAGACTATTTACACCTCCCCCACTTCCACATTCACAGGATGAGGCTCCTTACACCTCCCCCATTTCCACATTGACAGGATGAGACTATTTACACCTCCCCCACTTCCACATTCACAGGATGAGGCTATTTACACCTCCCCCATTTCCACATTCACAGGATGAACCTATGTACACATCCCCCATTTCCACCTTCACAGAATGAGAATATTTACACATCCCCCATTGCCACATTCACAGGATGAGACTATTTACACCTCCCCCATTTCCACATTCAAAGGATGAAGCGATTTACACTTCCCCCATTTCCACAATCACAGGATGAGACTAGTTAAACCTGGCCCATTTCCACATTCACAGCATGAGACTATTTCCACCTCCCCCATTTCCACATTCACAGGGTGAGACTATTTACACCTCCCCCATTTCCACATTCACAGAATGAGGCTATTTACACCTCCCCCATTTCCACCTTCACAGGATGAGAATATTTCCACCTCCCCCATTTCCACATTAACAGGATGAGACTATTTGCACCTTCCCCATGTCCACCTTCACAGGATGAGACTATTTACACCTCCCCCATTTCCACATTCACAGTTTGAATCTATCTACACCTCCCCCATTTCAACATTCACAGGATGAGACTATTTACACCTCCCCCATTTCCACATTCAAAGGATGAAGCTATTTACACCTCCCCCATTTCCACATTCACAGGATGAGACTATTTACACCTCCCCCATTTCCACGTTGACAGGATGAGACTATATACACGTGCCCCATTTCCACGTTCACAGGATGAGACTATTTACACCTCCCCCATTTCCATATTCACAGGAAGAACCTATTTATACCTCCCCCATTTCCACATTGACAGGACGAGACTATTTACACCTCCCCCACTTCCACATTCACAGGATGAGGCTATTTACACCTCCACCATTTCCACATTGACAGGACGAGACTATTTACACCTCCCCCACTTCCACATTCAGAGGATGAGGCTACTTACACCTCCCCCATTTCCACATTGACAGGATGAGACTATTTACACCTCCCCCATTTCCACATTGACAGGACGAGACTATTTACACCTCCCCCACTTCCACATTCACAGGATGAGGCTACTGACACCTCCCCCATTTCCACATTGACAGGATGAGACTATTTACACCTCCCCCACTTCCACATTCACAGGATGAGGCTATTTACACCTCCCCCATTTCCACATTCACAGGATGAACCTATGTACACATCCCCCATTTCCACCTTCACAGAATGAGAATATTTACACATCCCCCATTGCCACATTCACAGGATGAGACTATTTCCACCTCCCCCATTTCGACAATCACTGGATGAGATTATTTACACCTCCCCCATTTCCACATTCACAGGGTGAGACTATTTACACCTCCCCCATTTCCACACTCACAGGATGAGACTATTTACACCTCCCCCATTTCCACATTCACAGGAGGAAGCGATTTCCACCTCCCCCATTTCCACAATCACAGGATGAGACTATTTCGACCTCCCCCATTTCCACATTCACAGGATGAGGCTATTTACGCCTCCCCCATTTCCACCTTCACAGGATGAGAATATTTTCACATCCCCCATTTCCAAATTCACAGGATGAGACTATTTCCACCTCCCCCATTTCCACAATCACAGGATGAGACTATTTACACCTCCCCCATTTCCACATTCACAGGATGAACCTATTTACACCTCCCCCAAATCCACATTCACAGGATGAGACTATTTACACCTCCCCCATTTCCACATTCACTGGATGAGGCAATTTACACCTCCCCCATTTCCACCTTCACAGGATGAGACTATTTACACCTCCCCCATTTCCACCTTCACAGGATGAGACTATTTCCACCTCCCCCATTTCCACATTCACAGGATGAACATATTTACACCTCCCCCATTTCCACATTCACAGGATGAACACATTTACAACTCCCCCATTTCCACATTCACAGGATGAGACTATTTACACCTCCCCCATTTCCACATTTACAGGATGAACCTATTTACACCTCCCCCATTTCCACATTTACAGGATGAACCTATTTACACCTCCCCCATTTCCACATTGACAGGACGAGACTATTTACACCTCCCCCATTTCCACCTTCACAGGATGAGACTATTTCCACCTCCCCCATTTCCACATTCACAGGATGAACATATTTACACCTCCCCCATTTCCACATTCACAGGATGAACACATTTACAACTCCCCCATTTCCACATTCACAGGATGAGACTATTTACACCTCCCCCATTTCCACATTTACAGGATGAACCTATTTACACCTCCCCCATTTCCACATTTACAGGATGAACCTATTTACACCTCCCCCATTTCCACATTGACAGGACGAGACTATTTACACCTCCCCCACTTCCACATTCACAGGATGAGGCTACTTACACCTCCCCCATTTCCACATTGACAGGATGAGACTAGTTACACCTCCCCCATTTCCACATTGACAGGACGAGACTATTTACACCTCCCCCACTTCCACATTCACAGGATGAGGCTACTTACACCTCCCCCATTTCCACATTGACAGGATGAGACTATTTACACCTCCTCCACTTCCACATTCACAGGATGAGGCTATTTACACCTCCCCCATTTCCACATTCACAGGATGAACCTATGTACACATCCCCCATTTCCACCTTCACAGAATGAGAATATTTACACATCCCCCATTGCCACATTCACAGGATGAGACTATTTACACCTCCCCCATTTCCACATTCAAAGGATGAAGCGATTTACACTTCCCCCATTTCCACAATCACAGGATGAGACTAGTTAAACCTCGCCCATTTCCACATTCACAGCATGAGACTATTTCCACCTCCCCCATTTCCACATTCACAGGGTGAGACTATTTACACCTCCCCCATTTCCACATTCACAGGATGAGACTATTTACACCTCCCCGATTTCCACATTCACAGAATGAGGCTATTTACACCTCCCCCATTTCCACATTCACAGGATGAGGCTACTTACACCTCCCCCATTTCCACATTGACAGGATGAGACTATTTACACCTCCCCCATTTCCACATTGACAGGATGAGACTATTTACACCTCCCCCATTTCCACATTCACAGGATGAGACTATTTACACATCACCCATTTCCACATTTACAGGATGAGACTATTTACACCTCCCCCATTTCCACATTCAAAGGATGAAGCGATTTACACTTCCCCCATTTCCACAATCACAGGATGAGACTAGTTAAACCTCGCCCATTTCCACATTCACAGCATGAGACTATTTCCACCTCCCCCATTTCCACATTCACAGGGTGAGACTATTTACACCTCCCCCACTTCCACATTCACAGGATGAGGCTCCTTACACCTCCCCCATTTCCACATTGACAGGATGAGACTATTTACACCTCCCCCACTTCCACATTCACAGGATGAGGCTATTTACACCTCCCCCATTTCCACATTCACAGGATGAACCTATGTACACATCCCCCATTTCCACCTTCACAGAATGAGAATATTTACACATCCCCCATTGCCACATTCACAGGATGAGACTATTTACACCTCCCCCATTTCCACATTCAAAGGATGAAGCGATTTACACTTCCCCCATTTCCACAATCACAGGATGAGACTAGTTAAACCTGGCCCATTTCCACATTCACAGCATGAGACTATTTCCACCTCCCCCATTTCCACATTCACAGGGTGAGACTATTTACACCTCCCCCATTTCCACATTCACAGAATGAGGCTATTTACACCTCCCCCATTTCCACCTTCACAGGATGAGAATATTTCCACCTCCCCCATTTCCACATTAACAGGATGAGACTATTTGCACCTTCCCCATGTCCACCTTCACAGGATGAGACTATTTACACCTCCCCCATTTCCACATTCACAGTTTGAATCTATCTACACCTCCCCCATTTCAACATTCACAGGATGAGACTATTTACACCTCCCCCATTTCCACATTCAAAGGATGAAGCTATTTACACCTCCCCCATTTCCACATTCACAGGATGAGACTATATACACGTGCCCCATTTCCACGTTCACAGGATGAGACTATTTACACCTCCCCCATTTCCATATTCACAGGAAGAACCTATTTATACCTCCCCCATTTCCACATTGACAGGACGAGACTATTTACACCTCCCCCACTTCCACATTCACAGGATGAGGCTATTTACACCTCCACCATTTCCACATTGACAGGACGAGACTATTTACACCTCCCCCACTTCCACATTCAGAGGATGAGGCTACTTACACCTCCCCCATTTCCACATTGACAGGATGAGACTATTTACACCTCCCCCATTTCCACATTGACAGGACGAGACTATTTACACCTCCCCCACTTCCACATTCACAGGATGAGGCTACTTACACCTCCCCCATTTACACATTGACAGGATGAGACTATTTACACCTCCCCCACTTCCACATTCACAGGATGAGGCTATTTACACCTCCCCCATTTCCACATTCACAGGATGAACCTATGTACACATCCCCCATTTCCACCTTCACAGAATGAGAATATTTACACATCCCCCATTGCCACATTCACAGGATGAGACTATTTCCACCTCCCCCATTTCGACATTCACTGGATGAGATTATTTACACCTCCCCCATTTCCACACTCACAGGATGAGACTATTTACACCTCCCCCATTTCCACATTCACAGGAGGAAGCGATTTCCACCTCCCCCATTTCCACAATCACAGGATGAGACTATTTCGACCTCCCCCATTTCCACATTCACAGGATGAGACTATTTACACCTCCCCCATTTCCACATTCACAGAATGAGGCTATTTACACCTCCCCCATTTCCACCTTCACAGGATGAGAATATTTTCACATCCCCCATTTCCAAATTCACAGGATGAGACTATATCCACCTCCCCCATTTCCACAATCACAGGATGAGACTATTTACACCTCCCCCATTTCCACATTCACAGGATGAACCTATTTACACCTCCCCCAAATCCACATTCACAGGATGAGACTATTTACACCTCCCCCATTTCCACATTCACTGGATGAGGCAATTTACACCTCCCCCATTTCCACCTTCACAGGATGAGACTATTTACACCTCCCCCATTTCCACCTTCACAGGATGAGACTATTTCCACCTCCCCCATTTCCACATTCACAGGATGAACATATTTACACCTCCCCCATTTCCACATTCACAGGATGAACACATTTACACCTCCCCCATTTCCACATTCACAGGATGAGACTATTTACACCTCCCCCATTTCCACATTTACAGGATGAACCTATTTACACCTACCCCATTTCCACATTGACAGGACGAGACTATTTACACCTCCCCCACTTCCACATTCACAGGATGAGGCTACTTACACCTCCCCCATTTCCACATTGACAGGATGAGACTAGTTACACCTCCCCCATTTCCACATTGACAGGACGAGACTATTTACACCTCCCCCACTTCCACATTCACAGGATGAGGCTACTTACACCTCCCCCATTTCCACATTGACAGGATGAGACTATTTACACCTCCTCCACTTCCACATTCACAGGATGAGGCTATTTACACCTCCCCCATTTCCACATTCACAGGATGAACCTATGTACACATCCCCCATTTCCACCTTCACAGAATGAGAATATTTACACATCCCCCATTGCCACATTCACAGGATGAGACTATTTACACCTCCCCCATTTCCACATTCAAAGGATGAAGCGATTTACACTTCCCCCATTTCCACAATCACAGGATGAGACTAGTTAAACCTCGCCCATTTCCACATTCACAGCATGAGACTATTTCCACCTCCCCCATTTCCACATTCACAGGGTGAGACTATTTACACCTCCACCATTTCCACATTCACAGGATGAGACTATTTACACCTCCCCGATTTCCACATTCACAGAATGAGGCTATTTACACCTCCCCCATTTCCACATTCACAGGATGAGGCTACTTACACCTCCCCCATTTCCAAATTGACAGGATGAGACTATTTACACCTCCCCCATTTCCACATTGACAGGATGAGACTATTTACACCTCCCCCATTTCCACATTCACAGGATGAGACTATTTACACATCACCCATTTCCACATTTACAGGATGAGACTATTTACACCTCCCCCATTTCCACATTCAAAGGATGAAGCGATTTACACTTCCCCCATTTCCACAATCACAGGATGAGACTAGTTAAACCTCGCCCATTTCCACATTCACAGCATGAGACTATATCCACCTCCCCCATTTCCACATTCACAGGGTGAGACTATTTACACCTCCCCCACTTCCACATTCACAGGATGAGGCTACTTACACCTCCCCCATTTCCACATTGACAGGACGAGACTATTTACACCTCCCCCACTTCCACATTCACAGGATGAGGCTACTTACACCTCCCCCATTTCCACATTGACAGGATGAGACTATTTACACCTCCCCCATTTCCACATTGACAGGATGAGACTATTTCCACCTCCCCCATTTCGACATTCACTGGATGAGACAATTTACACCTCCCCCATTTCCACATTCACAGGGTGAGACTATTTACACCTCCCCCATTTCCACACTCACAGGATGAGACTATTTACACCTCCCCCATTTCCACATTCACAGGATGAGACTATTTGCACCTCCCTCATTTCCATATTCCCTGGGTGAGGCTATTGACACTCCCCTCCCCCATTTCCACATTCACAGGATGAAGCTATTTACACCTCCCCCATTTCAACATTCACAGGATGAACCTGTTTACACCTCCCCCATTTCCACATTCACAGGATGAAGCGATTTCCACCTCCCCCATTTCCACATTCACAGGATGAGACTATTTCGACCTCCCCCATTTCCACATTCACAGGATGAGACTATTTACACCTCCCCCATTTCCACATTCACAGGATGAACCTATGTACACATCCCCCATTTCCACCTTCACAGAATGAGAATATTTACACATCCCCCATTGCCACATTCACAGGATGAGACTATTTACACCTCCCCCATTTCCACATTCAAAGGATGAAGCGATTTACACTTCCCCCATTTCCACAATCACAGGATGAGACTAGTTAAACCTCGCCCATTTCCACATTCACAGCATGAGACTATTTACACCTCCCCCATTTCCACATTCACAGGGTGAGACTATTTACACCTCCCCCATTTCCACATTCACAGGATGAGACTATTTACACCTCCCCGATTTCCACATTCACAGAATGAGGCTATTTACACCTCCCCCATTTCCACCTTCACAGGATAGGAATATTTCCACCTCCCCCATTTCCACATTAACAGGATGAGACTATTTGCACCTTCCCCATGTCCACCTTCACAGGATGAGACTATTTACACCTCCCCCATTTCCACATTCACAGTTTGAATCTATCTACACCTCCCCCATTTCAACATTCACAGGATGAGACTATTTACACCTCCCCCATTTCCACATTCAAAGGATGAAGCTATTTACACCTCCCCCATTTCCACATTCACAGGATGAGACTATTTACACCTCCCCCATTTCCACGTTGACAGGATGAGACTATATACACGTGCCCCATTTCCACGTTCACAGGATGAGACTATTTACACCTCCCCCATTTCCATATTCACAGGAAGAACCTATTTATACCTCCCCCATTTCCACATTGACAGGACGAGACTATTTACACCTCCCCCACTTCCACATTCACAGGATGAGGCTATTTACACCTCCACCATTTCCACATTGACAGGACGAGACTATTTACACCTCCCCCACTTCCACATTCAGAGGATGAGGCTACTTACACCTCCCCCATTTCCACATTGACAGGATGAGACTATTTACACCTCCCCCATTTCCACATTGACAGGACGAGACTATTTACACCTCCCCCACTTCCACATTCACAGGATGAGGCTACTGACACCTCCCCCATTTCCACATTGACAGGATGAGACTATTTACACCTCCCCCACTTCCACATTCACAGGATGAGGCTATTTACACCTCCCCCATTTCCACATTCACAGGATGAACCTATGTACACATCCCCCATTTCCACCTTCACAGAATGAGAATATTTACACATCCCCCATTGCCACATTCACAGGATGAGACTATTTCCACCTCCCCCATTTCGACAATCACTGGATGAGATTATTTACACCTCCCCCATTTCCACATTCACAGGGTGAGACTATTTACACCTCCCCCATTTCCACACTCACAGGATGAGACTATTTACACCTCCCCCATTTCCACATTCACAGGAGGAAGCGATTTCCACCTCCCCCATTTCCACAATCACAGGATGAGACTATTTCGACCTCCCCCATTTCCACATTCACAGGATGAGGCTATTTACGCCTCCCCCATTTCCACCTTCACAGGATGAGAATATTTTCACATCCCCCATTTCCAAATTCACAGGATGAGACTATTTCCACCTCCCCCATTTCCACAATCACAGGATGAGACTATTTACACCTCCCCCATTTCCACATTCACAGGATGAACCTATTTACACCTCCCCCAAATCCACATTCACAGGATGAGACTATTTACACCTCCCCCATTTCCACATTCACTGGATGAGGCAATTTACACCTCCCCCATTTCCACCTTCACAGGATGAGACTATTTACACCTCCCCCATTTCCACCTTCACAGGATGAGACTATTTCCACCTCCCCCATTTCCACATTCACAGGATGAACATATTTACACCTCCCCCATTTCCACATTCACAGGATGAACACATTTACAACTCCCCCATTTCCACATTCACAGGATGAGACTATTTACACCTCCCCCATTTCCACATTTACAGGATGAACCTATTTACACCTCCCCCATTTCCACATTTACAGGATGAACCTATTTACACCTCCCCCATTTCCACATTGACAGGACGAGACTATTTACACCTCCCCCACTTCCACATTCACAGGATGAGGCTACTTACACCTCCCCCATTTCCACATTGACAGGATGAGACTAGTTACACCTCCCCCATTTCCACATTGACAGGACGAGACTATTTACACCTCCCCCACTTCCACATTCACAGGATGAGGCTACTTACACCTCCCCCATTTCCACATTGACAGGATGAGACTATTTACACCTCCTCCACTTCCACATTCACAGGATGAGGCTATTTACACCTCCCCCATTTCCACATTCACAGGATGAACCTATGTACACATCCCCCATTTCCACCTTCACAGAATGAGAATATTTACACATCCCCCATTGCCACATTCACAGGATGAGACTATTTACACCTCCCCCATTTCCACATTCAAAGGATGAAGCGATTTACACTTCCCCCATTTCCACAATCACAGGATGAGACTAGTTAAACCTCGCCCATTTCCACATTCACAGCATGAGACTATTTCCACCTCCCCCATTTCCACATTCACAGGGTGAGACTATTTACACCTCCCCCATTTCCACATTCACAGGATGAGACTATTTACACCTCCCCGATTTCCACATTCACAGAATGAGGCTATTTACACCTCCCCCATTTCCACATTCACAGGATGAGGCTACTTACACCTCCCCCATTTCCACATTGACAGGATGAGACTATTTACACCTCCCCCATTTCCACATTGACAGGATGAGACTATTTACACCTCCCCCATTTCCACATTCACAGGATGAGACTATTTACACATCACCCATTTCCACATTTACAGGATGAGACTATTTACACCTCCCCCATTTCCACATTCAAAGGATGAAGCGATTTACACTTCCCCCATTTCCACAATCACAGGATGAGACTAGTTAAACCTCGCCCATTTCCACATTCACAGCATGAGACTATTTCCACCTCCCCCATTTCCACATTCACAGGGTGAGACTATTTACACCTCCCCCACTTCCACATTCACAGGATGAGGCTCCTTACACCTCCCCCATTTCCACATTGACAGGATGAGACTATTTACACCTCCCCCACTTCCACATTCACAGGATGAGGCTATTTACACCTCCCCCATTTCCACATTCACAGGATGAACCTATGTACACATCCCCCATTTCCACCTTCACAGAATGAGAATATTTACACATCCCCCATTGCCACATTCACAGGATGAGACTATTTACACCTCCCCCATTTCCACATTCAAAGGATGAAGCGATTTACACTTCCCCCATTTCCACAATCACAGGATGAGACTAGTTAAACCTGGCCCATTTCCACATTCACAGCATGAGACTATTTCCACCTCCCCCATTTCCACATTCACAGGGTGAGACTATTTACACCTCCCCCATTTCCACATTCACAGAATGAGGCTATTTACACCTCCCCCATTTCCACCTTCACAGGATGAGAATATTTCCACCTCCCCCATTTCCACATTAACAGGATGAGACTATTTGCACCTTCCCCATGTCCACCTTCACAGGATGAGACTATTTACACCTCCCCCATTTCCACATTCACAGTTTGAATCTATCTACACCTCCCCCATTTCAACATTCACAGGATGAGACTATTTACACCTCCCCCATTTCCACATTCAAAGGATGAAGCTATTTACACCTCCCCCATTTCCACATTCACAGGATGAGACTATATACACGTGCCCCATTTCCACGTTCACAGGATGAGACTATTTACACCTCCCCCATTTCCATATTCACAGGAAGAACCTATTTATACCTCCCCCATTTCCACATTGACAGGACGAGACTATTTACACCTCCCCCACTTCCACATTCACAGGATGAGGCTATTTACACCTCCACCATTTCCACATTGACAGGACGAGACTATTTACACCTCCCCCACTTCCACATTCAGAGGATGAGGCTACTTACACCTCCCCCATTTCCACATTGACAGGATGAGACTATTTACACCTCCCCCATTTCCACATTGACAGGACGAGACTATTTACACCTCCCCCACTTCCACATTCACAGGATGAGGCTACTTACACCTCCCCCATTTACACATTGACAGGATGAGACTATTTACACCTCCCCCACTTCCACATTCACAGGATGAGGCTATTTACACCTCCCCCATTTCCACATTCACAGGATGAACCTATGTACACATCCCCCATTTCCACCTTCACAGAATGAGAATATTTACACATCCCCCATTGCCACATTCACAGGATGAGACTATTTCCACCTCCCCCATTTCGACATTCACTGGATGAGATTATTTACACCTCCCCCATTTCCACACTCACAGGATGAGACTATTTACACCTCCCCCATTTCCACATTCACAGGAGGAAGCGATTTCCACCTCCCCCATTTCCACAATCACAGGATGAGACTATTTCGACCTCCCCCATTTCCACATTCACAGGATGAGACTATTTACACCTCCCCCATTTCCACATTCACAGAATGAGGCTATTTACACCTCCCCCATTTCCACCTTCACAGGATGAGAATATTTTCACATCCCCCATTTCCAAATTCACAGGATGAGACTATATCCACCTCCCCCATTTCCACAATCACAGGATGAGACTATTTACACCTCCCCCATTTCCACATTCACAGGATGAACCTATTTACACCTCCCCCAAATCCACATTCACAGGATGAGACTATTTACACCTCCCCCATTTCCACATTCACTGGATGAGGCAATTTACACCTCCCCCATTTCCACCTTCACAGGATGAGACTATTTACACCTCCCCCATTTCCACCTTCACAGGATGAGACTATTTCCACCTCCCCCATTTCCACATTCACAGGATGAACATATTTACACCTCCCCCATTTCCACATTCACAGGATGAACACATTTACACCTCCCCCATTTCCACATTCACAGGATGAGACTATTTACACCTCCCCCATTTCCACATTTACAGGATGAACCTATTTACACCTACCCCATTTCCACATTGACAGGACGAGACTATTTACACCTCCCCCACTTCCACATTCACAGGATGAGGCTACTTACACCTCCCCCATTTCCACATTGACAGGATGAGACTAGTTACACCTCCCCCATTTCCACATTGACAGGACGAGACTATTTACACCTCCCCCACTTCCACATTCACAGGATGAGGCTACTTACACCTCCCCCATTTCCACATTGACAGGATGAGACTATTTACACCTCCTCCACTTCCACATTCACAGGATGAGGCTATTTACACCTCCCCCATTTCCACATTCACAGGATGAACCTATGTACACATCCCCCATTTCCACCTTCACAGAATGAGAATATTTACACATCCCCCATTGCCACATTCACAGGATGAGACTATTTACACCTCCCCCATTTCCACATTCAAAGGATGAAGCGATTTACACTTCCCCCATTTCCACAATCACAGGATGAGACTAGTTAAACCTCGCCCATTTCCACATTCACAGCATGAGACTATTTCCACCTCCCCCATTTCCACATTCACAGGGTGAGACTATTTACACCTCCACCATTTCCACATTCACAGGATGAGACTATTTACACCTCCCCGATTTCCACATTCACAGAATGAGGCTATTTACACCTCCCCCATTTCCACATTCACAGGATGAGGCTACTTACACCTCCCCCATTTCCAAATTGACAGGATGAGACTATTTACACCTCCCCCATTTCCACATTGACAGGATGAGACTATTTACACCTCCCCCATTTCCACATTCACAGGATGAGACTATTTACACATCACCCATTTCCACATTTACAGGATGAGACTATTTACACCTCCCCCATTTCCACATTCAAAGGATGAAGCGATTTACACTTCCCCCATTTCCACAATCACAGGATGAGACTAGTTAAACCTCGCCCATTTCCACATTCACAGCATGAGACTATATCCACCTCCCCCATTTCCACATTCACAGGGTGAGACTATTTACACCTCCCCCACTTCCACATTCACAGGATGAGGCTACTTACACCTCCCCCATTTCCACATTGACAGGACGAGACTATTTACACCTCCCCCACTTCCACATTCACAGGATGAGGCTACTTACACCTCCCCCATTTCCACATTGACAGGATGAGACTATTTACACCTCCCCCATTTCCACATTGACAGGATGAGACTATTTCCACCTCCCCCATTTCGACATTCACTGGATGAGACAATTTACACCTCCCCCATTTCCACATTCACAGGGTGAGACTATTTACACCTCCCCCATTTCCACACTCACAGGATGAGACTATTTACACCTCCCCCATTTCCACATTCACAGGATGAGACTATTTGCACCTCCCTCATTTCCATATTCCCTGGGTGAGGCTATTGACACTCCCCTCCCCCATTTCCACATTCACAGGATGAAGCTATTTACACCTCCCCCATTTCAACATTCACAGGATGAACCTGTTTACACCTCCCCCATTTCCACATTCACAGGATGAAGCGATTTCCACCTCCCCCATTTCCACATTCACAGGATGAGACTATTTCGACCTCCCCCATTTCCACATTCACAGGATGAGACTATTTACACCTCCCCCATTTCCACATTCACAGGATGAACCTATGTACACATCCCCCATTTCCACCTTCACAGAATGAGAATATTTACACATCCCCCATTGCCACATTCACAGGATGAGACTATTTACACCTCCCCCATTTCCACATTCAAAGGATGAAGCGATTTACACTTCCCCCATTTCCACAATCACAGGATGAGACTAGTTAAACCTCGCCCATTTCCACATTCACAGCATGAGACTATTTACACCTCCCCCATTTCCACATTCACAGGGTGAGACTATTTACACCTCCCCCATTTCCACATTCACAGGATGAGACTATTTACACCTCCCCGATTTCCACATTCACAGAATGAGGCTATTTACACCTCCCCCATTTCCACCTTCACAGGATAGGAATATTTCCACCTCCCCCATTTCCACATTAACAGGATGAGACTATTTGCACCTTCCCCATGTCCACCTTCACAGGATGAGACTATTTACACCTCCCCCATTTCCACATTCACAGTTTGAATCTATCTACACCTCCCCCATTTCCACATTCACAGGATGAGACTATTTACACCTCCCCCATTTCCACATTCACAGGATGAAGCTATTTACACCTCCCCCATTTCCACATTCACAGGATGAGACTATTTACACCTCCCCCATTTCCACAGTCACAGGATGAGACTATTTACACATCCCCCATTTCCACATTTACAGGATGAGACTATTTATACCTCCCCCATTTCTATATTCACAGCATGAGACTATTTCCACCTCCCCCACTTCCACATTCACAGGATGAGGCTACTTACACCTCCCCCATTTCCACATTGACAGGACGAGACTATTTACACCTCCCCCACTTCCACATTCACAGGATGAGGCTACTTACACCTCCCCCATTTCCACATTGACAGGATGAGACTATTTACACCTCCCCCATTTCCACATTGACAGGATGAGACTATTTACACCTCCCCCATTTCGACATTCACTGGATGAGACTATTTACACCTCCCCCATTTCCACATTCACAGGGTGAGACTATTTACACCTCCCCCATTTCCACACTCACAGGATGAGACTATTTACACCTCCCCCATTTCCACATTCACAGGATGAGACTATTTGCACCTCCCTCATTTCCATAATCCCTGGGTGAGGCTATTGACACTCCCCTCCCCCATTTCCACATTCACAGGATGAAGCTATTTACACCTCCCCCATTTCAACATTCACAGGATGAACCTGTTTACACCTCCCCCATTTCCACATTCACAGGATGAAGCGATTTCCACCTCCCCCATTTCCACATTCACAGGATGAGACTATTTCGACCTCCCCCATTTCCACATTCACAGGATGAGACTATTTACACCTCCCCCATTTCCACATTCACAGAATGAGGCTATTTACACCTCCCCCATTTCCACCTTCACAGGATGAGAATATTTTCACATCCCCCATTTCCAAATTCACAGGATGAGACTATTTCCACCTCCCCCATTTCCACAATCACAGGATGAGACTATTTACACCTCCCCCATTTCCACATTCACAGGATGAACCTATTTACACCTCCCTCAAATCCACATTCACAGGATGAGACTATTTACACCTCCCCCATTTCCACATTCACAGGGTGAGACTATTTACACCTCCCCCATTTCCACATTCACAGGGTGAGACTATTTACACCTCCCCCATTTCCACATTCACAGGATGAGACTATTTACACCTCCCCGATTTCCACATTCACAGAATGAGGCTATTTACACCTCCCCCATTTCCACCTTCACAGGATGAGAATATCTCCACCTCCCCCATTTCCACATTAACAGGATGAGACTATTTGCACCTTCCCCATGTCCACCTTCACAGGATGAGACTATTTACACCTCCCCCATTTCCACATTCACAGTTTGAATCTATCTACACCTCCCCCATTTCCACATTCACAGGATGAGACTATTTACACCTCCCCCATTTCCACATTCACAGGATGAAGCTATTTACACCTCCCCCATTTCCACATTCACAGGATGAGACTATTTACACCTCCCCCATTTCCACATTCACAGGATGAGAATATTTTCACATCCCCCATTTCCAAATTCACAGGATGAGACTATTTCCACCTCCCCCATTTCCACAATCACAGGATGAGACTATTTACACCTCCCCCATTTCCACATTCACAGGATGAGACTATTTACACCTCCCCCATTTCCACATTCAGTGGATGAGGCTATTTACACCTCCCCCATTTCCACCTTCACAGGATGAGACTATTTACACCTCCCCCATTTCCACCTTCACAGGATGAGACTATTTCCACCTCCCCCATTTCCACATTCACAGGATGAACATATTTACACCTCCCCCATTTCCACATTCACAGGATGAACATATTTACACCTCCCCCATTTCCACATTCACAGGATGAGACTATTTACACCTCCCCCATTTCCACATTCAAAGGATGAAGCGATTTACACTTCCCCCATTTCCACAATCACAGGATGAGACTAGTTAAACCTCGCCCATTTCCACATTCACAGCATGAGACTATTTACACCTCCCCCATTTCCACATTCACAGGGTGAGACTATTTACACCTCCCCCATTTCCACATTCACAGGATGAGACTATTTACACCTCCCCGATTTCCACATTCACAGAATGAGGCTATTTACACCTCCCCCATTTCCACCTTCACAGGATGAGAATATTTCCACCTCCCCCATTTCCACATTAACAGGATGAGACTATTTGCACCTTCCCCATGTCCACCTTCACAGGATGAGACTATTTACACCTCCCCCATTTCCACATTCACAGTTTGAATCTATCTACACCTCCCCCATTTCCACATTCACAGGATGAGACTATTTACACCTCCCCCATTTCCACATTCACAGGATGAAGCTATTTACACCTCCCCCATTTCCACATTCACAGGATGAGACTATTTACACCTCCCCCATTTCCACAGTCACAGGATGAGACTATTTACACATCCCCCATTTCCACATTTACAGGATGAGACTATTTATACCTCCCCCATTTCTATATTCACAGCATGAGACTATTTCCACCTCCCCCACTTCCACATTCACAGGATGAGGCTACTTACACCTCCCCCATTTCCACATTGACAGGACGAGACTATTTACACCTCCCCCACTTCCACATTCACAGGATGAGGCTACTTACACCTCCCCCATTTCCACATTGACAGGATGAGACTATTTACACCTCCCCCATTTCCACATTGACAGGATGAGACTATTTACACCTCCCCCATTTCGACATTCACTGGATGAGACTATTTACACCTCCCCCATTTCCACATTCACAGGGTGAGACTATTTACACCTCCCCCATTTCCACACTCACAGGATGAGACTATTTACACCTCCCCCATTTCCACATTCACAGGATGAGACTATTTGCACCTCCCTCATTTCCATAATCCCTGGGTGAGGCTATTGACACTCCCCTCCCCCATTTCCACATTCACAGGATGAAGCTATTTACACCTCCCCCATTTCAACATTCACAGGATGAACCTGTTTACACCTCCCCCATTTCCACATTCACAGGATGAAGCGATTTCCACCTCCCCCATTTCCACATTCACAGGATGAGACTATTTCGACCTCCCCCATTTCCACATTCACAGGATGAGACTATTTACACCTCCCCCATTTCCACATTCACAGAATGAGGCTATTTACACCTCCCCCATTTCCACCTTCACAGGATGAGAATATTTTCACATCCCCCATTTCCAAATTCACAGGATGAGACTATTTCCACCTCCCCCATTTCCACAATCACAGGATGAGACTATTTACACCTCCCCCATTTCCACATTCACAGGATGAACCTATTTACACCTCCCTCAAATCCACATTCACAGGATGAGACTATTTACACCTCCCCCATTTCCACATTCACAGGGTGAGACTATTTACACCTCCCCCATTTCCACATTCACAGGGTGAGACTATTTACACCTCCCCCATTTCCACATTCACAGGATGAGACTATTTACACCTCCCCGATTTCCACATTCACAGAATGAGGCTATTTACACCTCCCCCATTTCCACCTTCACAGGATGAGAATATCTCCACCTCCCCCATTTCCACATTAACAGGATGAGACTATTTGCACCTTCCCCATGTCCACCTTCACAGGATGAGACTATTTACACCTCCCCCATTTCCACATTCACAGTTTGAATCTATCTACACCTCCCCCATTTCCACATTCACAGGATGAGACTATTTACACCTCCCCCATTTCCACATTCACAGGATGAAGCTATTTACACCTCCCCCATTTCCACATTCACAGGATGAGACTATTTACACCTCCCCCATTTCCACATTCACAGGATGAGAATATTTTCACATCCCCCATTTCCAAATTCACAGGATGAGACTATTTCCACCTCCCCCATTTCCACAATCACAGGATGAGACTATTTACACCTCCCCCATTTCCACATTCACAGGATGAGACTATTTACACCTCCCCCATTTCCACATTCAGTGGATGAGGCTATTTACACCTCCCCCATTTCCACCTTCACAGGATGAGACTATTTACACCTCCCCCATTTCCACCTTCACAGGATGAGACTATTTCCACCTCCCCCATTTCCACATTCACAGGATGAACATATTTACACCTCCCCCATTTCCACATTCACAGGATGAACATATTTACACCTCCCCCATTTCCACATTCACAGGATGAGACTATTTACACCTCCCCCATTTCCACATTTACAGGATGAACCTATTTACACCTCCCCCATTTCCACATTCACAGGATGAGACTATTTACACCTCCCCCATTTCCACATTCACAGAATGAGGCTATTTACACCTCCCCCATTTCCACCTTCACAGGATGAGAATATTTTCACATCCCCCATTTCCAAATTCACAGGATGAGACTATATCCACCTCCCCCATTTCCACAATCACAGGATGAGACTATTTACACCTCCCCCATTTCCACATTCACAGGATGAACCTATTTACACCTCCCCCAAATCCACATTCACAGGATGAGACTATTTACACCTCCCCCATTTCCACATTCACTGGATGAGGCAATTTACACCTCCCCCATTTCCACCTTCACAGGATGAGACTATTTACACCTCCCCCATTTCCACCTTCACAGGATGAGACTATTTCCACCTCCCCCATTTCCACATTCACAGGATGAACATATTTACACCTCCCCCATTTCCACATTCACAGGATGAACACATTTACACCTCCCCCATTTCCACATTCACAGGATGAGACTATTTACACCTCCCCCATTTCCACATTTACAGGATGAACCTATTTACACCTACCCCATTTCCACATTGACAGGACGAGACTATTTACACCTCCCCCACTTCCACATTCACAGGATGAGGCTACTTACACCTCCCCCATTTCCACATTGACAGGATGAGACTAGTTACACCTCCCCCATTTCCACATTGACAGGACGAGACTATTTACACCTCCCCCACTTCCACATTCACAGGATGAGGCTACTTACACCTCCCCCATTTCCACATTGACAGGATGAGACTATTTACACCTCCTCCACTTCCACATTCACAGGATGAGGCTATTTACACCTCCCCCATTTCCACATTCACAGGATGAACCTATGTACACATCCCCCATTTCCACCTTCACAGAATGAGAATATTTACACATCCCCCATTGCCACATTCACAGGATGAGACTATTTACACCTCCCCCATTTCCACATTCAAAGGATGAAGCGATTTACACTTCCCCCATTTCCACAATCACAGGATGAGACTAGTTAAACCTCGCCCATTTCCACATTCACAGCATGAGACTATTTCCACCTCCCCCATTTCCACATTCACAGGGTGAGACTATTTACACCTCCACCATTTCCACATTCACAGGATGAGACTATTTACACCTCCCCGATTTCCACATTCACAGAATGAGGCTATTTACACCTCCCCCATTTCCACATTCACAGGATGAGGCTACTTACACCTCCCCCATTTCCAAATTGACAGGATGAGACTATTTACACCTCCCCCATTTCCACATTGACAGGATGAGACTATTTACACCTCCCCCATTTCCACATTCACAGGATGAGACTATTTACACATCACCCATTTCCACATTTACAGGATGAGACTATTTACACCTCCCCCATTTCCACATTCAAAGGATGAAGCGATTTACACTTCCCCCATTTCCACAATCACAGGATGAGACTAGTTAAACCTCGCCCATTTCCACATTCACAGCATGAGACTATATCCACCTCCCCCATTTCCACATTCACAGGGTGAGACTATTTACACCTCCCCCACTTCCACATTCACAGGATGAGGCTACTTACACCTCCCCCATTTCCACATTGACAGGACGAGACTATTTACACCTCCCCCACTTCCACATTCACAGGATGAGGCTACTTACACCTCCCCCATTTCCACATTGACAGGATGAGACTATTTACACCTCCCCCATTTCCACATTGACAGGATGAGACTATTTCCACCTCCCCCATTTCGACATTCACTGGATGAGACAATTTACACCTCCCCCATTTCCACATTCACAGGGTGAGACTATTTACACCTCCCCCATTTCCACACTCACAGGATGAGACTATTTACACCTCCCCCATTTCCACATTCACAGGATGAGACTATTTGCACCTCCCTCATTTCCATATTCCCTGGGTGAGGCTATTGACACTCCCCTCCCCCATTTCCACATTCACAGGATGAAGCTATTTACACCTCCCCCATTTCAACATTCACAGGATGAACCTGTTTACACCTCCCCCATTTACACATTCACAGGATGAAGCGATTTCCACCTCCCCCATTTCCACATTCACAGGATGAGACTATTTCGACCTCCCCCATTTCCACATTCACAGGATGAGACTATTTACACCTCCCCCATTTCCACATTCACAGGATGAACCTATGTACACATCCCCCATTTCCACCTTCACAGAATGAGAATATTTACACATCCCCCATTGCCACATTCACAGGATGAGACTATTTACACCTCCCCCATTTCCACATTCAAAGGATGAAGCGATTTACACTTCCCCCATTTCCACAATCACAGGATGAGACTAGTTAAACCTCGCCCATTTCCACATTCACAGCATGAGACTATTTACACCTCCCCCATTTCCACATTCACAGGGTGAGACTATTTACACCTCCCCCATTTCCACATTCACAGGATGAGACTATTTACACCTCCCCGATTTCCACATTCACAGAATGAGGCTATTTACACCTCCCCCATTTCCACCTTCACAGGATAGGAATATTTCCACCTCCCCCATTTCCACATTAACAGGATGAGACTATTTGCACCTTCCCCATGTCCACCTTCACAGGATGAGACTATTTACACCTCCCCCATTTCCACATTCACAGTTTGAATCTATCTACACCTCCCCCATTTCCACATTCACAGGATGAGACTATTTACACCTCCCCCATTTCCACATTCACAGGATGAAGCTATTTACACCTCCCCCATTTCCACATTCACAGGATGAGACTATTTACACCTCCCCCATTTCCACAGTCACAGGATGAGACTATTTACACATCCCCCATTTCCACATTTACAGGATGAGACTATTTATACCTCCCCCATTTCTATATTCACAGCATGAGACTATTTCCACCTCCCCCACTTCCACATTCACAGGATGAGGCTACTTACACCTCCCCCATTTCCACATTGACAGGACGAGACTATTTACACCTCCCCCACTTCCACATTCACAGGATGAGGCTACTTACACCTCCCCCATTTCCACATTGACAGGATGAGACTATTTACACCTCCCCCATTTCCACATTGACAGGATGAGACTATTTACACCTCCCCCATTTCGACATTCACTGGATGAGACTATTTACACCTCCCCCATTTCCACATTCACAGGGTGAGACTATTTACACCTCCCCCATTTCCACACTCACAGGATGAGACTATTTACACCTCCCCCATTTCCACATTCACAGGATGAGACTATTTGCACCTCCCTCATTTCCATAATCCCTGGGTGAGGCTATTGACACTCCCCTCCCCCATTTCCACATTCACAGGATGAAGCTATTTACACCTCCCCCATTTCAACATTCACAGGATGAACCTGTTTACACCTCCCCCATTTCCACATTCACAGGATGAAGCGATTTCCACCTCCCCCATTTCCACATTCACAGGATGAGACTATTTCGACCTCCCCCATTTCCACATTCACAGGATGAGACTATTTACACCTCCCCCATTTCCACATTCACAGAATGAGGCTATTTACACCTCCCCCATTTCCACCTTCACAGGATGAGAATATTTTCACATCCCCCATTTCCAAATTCACAGGATGAGACTATTTCCACCTCCCCCATTTCCACAATCACAGGATGAGACTATTTACACCTCCCCCATTTCCACATTCACAGGATGAACCTATTTACACCTCCCTCAAATCCACATTCACAGGATGAGACTATTTACACCTCCCCCATTTCCACATTCACAGGGTGAGACTATTTACACCTCCCCCATTTCCACATTCACAGGGTGAGACTATTTACACCTCCCCCATTTCCACATTCACAGGATGAGACTATTTACACCTCCCCGATTTCCACATTCACAGAATGAGGCTATTTACACCTCCCCCATTTCCACCTTCACAGGATGAGAATATCTCCACCTCCCCCATTTCCACATTAACAGGATGAGACTATTTGCACCTTCCCCATGTCCACCTTCACAGGATGAGACTATTTACACCTCCCCCATTTCCACATTCACAGTTTGAATCTATCTACACCTCCCCCATTTCCACATTCACAGGATGAGACTATTTACACCTCCCCCATTTCCACATTCACAGGATGAAGCTATTTACACCTCCCCCATTTCCACATTCACAGGATGAGACTATTTACACCTCCCCCATTTCCACATTCACAGGATGAGAATATTTTCACATCCCCCATTTCCAAATTCACAGGATGAGACTATTTCCACCTCCCCCATTTCCACAATCACAGGATGAGACTATTTACACCTCCCCCATTTCCACATTCACAGGATGAGACTATTTACACCTCCCCCATTTCCACATTCAGTGGATGAGGCTATTTACACCTCCCCCATTTCCACCTTCACAGGATGAGACTATTTACACCTCCCCCATTTCCACCTTCACAGGATGAGACTATTTCCACCTCCCCCATTTCCACATTCACAGGATGAACATATTTACACCTCCCCCATTTCCACATTCACAGGATGAACATATTTACACCTCCCCCATTTCCACATTCACAGGATGAGACTATTTACACCTCCCCCATTTCCACATTCAAAGGATGAAGCGATTTACACTTCCCCCATTTCCACAATCACAGGATGAGACTAGTTAAACCTCGCCCATTTCCACATTCACAGCATGAGACTATTTACACCTCCCCCATTTCCACATTCACAGGGTGAGACTATTTACACCTCCCCCATTTCCACATTCACAGGATGAGACTATTTACACCTCCCCGATTTCCACATTCACAGAATGAGGCTATTTACACCTCCCCCATTTCCACCTTCACAGGATGAGAATATTTCCACCTCCCCCATTTCCACATTAACAGGATGAGACTATTTGCACCTTCCCCATGTCCACCTTCACAGGATGAGACTATTTACACCTCCCCCATTTCCACATTCACAGTTTGAATCTATCTACACCTCCCCCATTTCCACATTCACAGGATGAGACTATTTACACCTCCCCCATTTCCACATTCACAGGATGAAGCTATTTACACCTCCCCCATTTCCACATTCACAGGATGAGACTATTTACACCTCCCCCATTTCCACAGTCACAGGATGAGACTATTTACACATCCCCCATTTCCACATTTACAGGATGAGACTATTTATACCTCCCCCATTTCTATATTCACAGCATGAGACTATTTCCACCTCCCCCACTTCCACATTCACAGGATGAGGCTACTTACACCTCCCCCATTTCCACATTGACAGGACGAGACTATTTACACCTCCCCCACTTCCACATTCACAGGATGAGGCTACTTACACCTCCCCCATTTCCACATTGACAGGATGAGACTATTTACACCTCCCCCATTTCCACATTGACAGGATGAGACTATTTACACCTCCCCCATTTCGACATTCACTGGATGAGACTATTTACACCTCCCCCATTTCCACATTCACAGGGTGAGACTATTTACACCTCCCCCATTTCCACACTCACAGGATGAGACTATTTACACCTCCCCCATTTCCACATTCACAGGATGAGACTATTTGCACCTCCCTCATTTCCATAATCCCTGGGTGAGGCTATTGACACTCCCCTCCCCCATTTCCACATTCACAGGATGAAGCTATTTACACCTCCCCCATTTCAACATTCACAGGATGAACCTGTTTACACCTCCCCCATTTCCACATTCACAGGATGAAGCGATTTCCACCTCCCCCATTTCCACATTCACAGGATGAGACTATTTCGACCTCCCCCATTTCCACATTCACAGGATGAGACTATTTACACCTCCCCCATTTCCACATTCACAGAATGAGGCTATTTACACCTCCCCCATTTCCACCTTCACAGGATGAGAATATTTTCACATCCCCCATTTCCAAATTCACAGGATGAGACTATTTCCACCTCCCCCATTTCCACAATCACAGGATGAGACTATTTACACCTCCCCCATTTCCACATTCACAGGATGAACCTATTTACACCTCCCTCAAATCCACATTCACAGGATGAGACTATTTACACCTCCCCCATTTCCACATTCACAGGGTGAGACTATTTACACCTCCCCCATTTCCACATTCACAGGGTGAGACTATTTACACCTCCCCCATTTCCACATTCACAGGATGAGACTATTTACACCTCCCCGATTTCCACATTCACAGAATGAGGCTATTTACACCTCCCCCATTTCCACCTTCACAGGATGAGAATATCTCCACCTCCCCCATTTCCACATTAACAGGATGAGACTATTTGCACCTTCCCCATGTCCACCTTCACAGGATGAGACTATTTACACCTCCCCCATTTCCACATTCACAGTTTGAATCTATCTACACCTCCCCCATTTCCACATTCACAGGATGAGACTATTTACACCTCCCCCATTTCCACATTCACAGGATGAAGCTATTTACACCTCCCCCATTTCCACATTCACAGGATGAGACTATTTACACCTCCCCCATTTCCACATTCACAGGATGAGAATATTTTCACATCCCCCATTTCCAAATTCACAGGATGAGACTATTTCCACCTCCCCCATTTCCACAATCACAGGATGAGACTATTTACACCTCCCCCATTTCCACATTCACAGGATGAGACTATTTACACCTCCCCCATTTCCACATTCAGTGGATGAGGCTATTTACACCTCCCCCATTTCCACCTTCACAGGATGAGACTATTTACACCTCCCCCATTTCCACCTTCACAGGATGAGACTATTTCCACCTCCCCCATTTCCACATTCACAGGATGAACATATTTACACCTCCCCCATTTCCACATTCACAGGATGAACATATTTACACCTCCCCCATTTCCACATTCACAGGATGAGACTATTTACACCTCCCCCATTTCCACATTTACAGGATGAACCTATTTACACCTCCCCCATTTCCACATTCACAGGATGAGACTATTTACACCTCCCCCACTTCCACATTCACAGTTTGAATCTATTTACACCTCCCCTATTTCCAATTCACAGGATGAGACTATTTACACCTCCCCCATTTCCACATTCACAGGATGAATCTGTTTACACCTCCCCCATTTCCACAATCACTGGATGAAGCAATTTACACCTCCCCCATTTCCACATTCACAGGATGAGACTATTTCCACCTCCCCCATTTCCACATTCACAGGAGAAAGCTATTTACACCTCCCCCATTTCCACATTCACAGGATGAACACATTTACACCTCCCCCATTTCCACATTCACAGGATGAGACTATTTACACCTCCCCCATTTCCACATTTACAGGATGAACCTATTTACACCTCCCCCATTTCCACATTGACAGGACGAGACTATTTACACCTCCCCCACTTCCACATTCACAGGATGAGGCTACTTACACCTCCCCCATTTCCACATTGACAGGATGAGACTAGTTACACCTCCCCCATTTCCACATTGACAGGACGAGACTATTTACACCTCCCCCACTTCCACATTCACAGGATGAGGCTACTTACACCTCCCCCATTTCCACATTGACAGGATGAGACTATTTACACCTCCCCCACTTCCACATTCACAGGATGAGGCTATTTACACCTCCCCCATTTCCACATTCACAGGATGAACCTATGTACACATTCCCCATTTCCACCTTCACAGAATGAGAATATTTACACATCCCCCATTGCCACATTCACAGGATGAGACTATTTACACCTCCCCCATTTCCACATTCAAAGGATGAAGCGATTTACACTTCCCCCATTTCCACAATAACAGGATGAGACTAGTTAAACCTCGCCCATTTCCACATTCACAGCATGAGACTATTTCCACCTCCCCCATTTCCACATTCACAGGGTGAGACTATTTACACCTCCCCCATTTCCACATTCACAGGATGAGACTATTTACACCTCCCCCATTTCCACATTCACAGAATGAGGCTATTTACACCTCCCCCATTTCCACCTTCACAGGATGAGAATATTTCCACCTCCCCCATTTCCACATTAACAGGATGAGACTATTTGCACCTTCCCCATGTCCACCTTCACAGGATGAGACTATTTACACCTCCCCCATTTCCACATTCACAGTTTGAATCTATCTACACCTCTCCCATTTCCACATTCACAGGATGAGACTATTTACACCTCCCCCATTTCCACATTCACAGGATGAAGCTATTTACACCTCCCCCATTTCCACATTCACAGGATGAGACTATTTACACCTCCCCCATTTCCACATTCACAGGATGAGACTATTTACACATCACCCATTTCCACATTTACAGGATGAGACTATTTATACCTCCCCCATTTCTATATTCACAGCATGAGACTATTTCCACCTCCCCCACTTCCACATTCACAGGATGAGGCTACTTACACCTCCCCCATTTCCACATTGACAGGACGAGACTATTTACACCTCCCCCACTTCCACATTCACAGGATGAGGCTACTTACACCTCCCCCATTTCCACATTGACAGGACGAGACTATTTACACCTCCCCCACTTCCACATTCACAGGATGAGGCTACTTACACCTCCCCCATTTCCACATTGACAAGATGAGACTATTTACACCTCCCCCATTTCCACATTGACAGGATGAGACTATTTCCACCTCCCCCATTTCGACATTCACTGGATGAGACTATTTACACCTCCCCCATTTCCACATTCACAGGGTGAGACTATTTACACCTCCCCCATTTCCACACTCACAGGATGAGACTATTTACACCTCCCCCATTTCCACATTCACAGGATGAGACTATTTGCACCTCCCTCATTTCCATATTCCCTGGGTGAGGCTATTGACACTCCCCTCCCCCATTTCCACATTCACAGGATGAGACTATTTACACCTCCCCCATTTCCACATTTACAGGATGAACCTATTTATACCTCCCCCATTTCCACATTGACAGGACGAGACTATTTACACCTCCCCCACTTCCACATTCACAGGATGAGGCTATTTACACCTCCCCCATTTCCACATTGACAGGACGAGACTATTTACACCTCCCCCACTTCCACATTCACAGGATGAGGCTACTTACACCTCCCCCATTTCCACATTGACAGGACGAGACTATTTACACCTCCCCCACTTCCACATTCACAGGATGAGGCTACTTACACCTCCCCCATTTCCACATTGACAGGATGAGACTATTTACACCTCCCCCATTTCCACATTGACAGGACGAGACTATTTACACCTCTCCCACTTCCACATTCACAGGATGAGGCTACTTACACCTCCCCCATTTCCACATTGACAGGATGAGACTATTTACACCTCCCCCACTTCCACATTCACAGGATGAGGCTATTTACACCTCCCCCATTTCCACATTCACAGGATGAACCTATGTACACATCCCCCATTTCCACCTTCACAGAATGAGAATATTTACACATCCCCCATTGCCACATTCACAGGATGAGACTATTTCCACCTCCTCCATTTCGACATTCACTGGATGAGACTAATTACACCTCCCCCATTTCCACATTCACAGGGTGAGACTATTTACACCTCCCCCATTTCCACACTCACAGGATGAGACTATTTACACCTCCCCCATTTCCACATTCACAGGATGAGACTATTTGCACCTCCCTCATTTCCATATTCCCTGGGTGAGGCTATTGACACTCCCCTCCCCCATTTCCACATTCACAGGATGAAGCTATTTACACCTCCCCCATTTCAACATTCACAGGATGAACCTGTTTACACCTCCCCATTTCCACATTCACAGGATGAAGCGATTTCCACCTCCCCCATTTCCACATTCACAGGATGAGACGATTTCGACCTCCCCCATTTCCACATTCACAGGATGAGACTATTTACACCTCCCCCATTTCCATATTCACAGAATGAGGCTATTTACACCTCCCCCATTTCCACCTTCACAGGATGAGAATATTTTCACATCCCCCATTTCCAAATTCACAGGATGAGACTATTTCCACCTCCCCCATTTCCACAATCACAGGATGAGACTATTTACACCTCCCCCATTTCCACATTCACAGGATGAACCTATTTACACCTCCCCCAAATCCACATTCACAGGATGAGACTATTTACACCTCCCCCATTTCCACATTCACTGGATGAGGCTATTTACACCTCCCCCATTTCCACCTTCACAGGATGAGACTATTTACACCTCCCCCATTTCCACCTTCACAGGATGAGACTATTTCCACCTCCCCCATTTCCACATTCACAGGATGAACATATTTACACCTCCCCCATTTTCACATTTACAGGATGAACATATTTACACCTCCCCCATTTCCACATTCACAGGATGAACATATTTACACCTCCCCCATTTCCACATTCACAGGATGAGACTATTTACACCTCCCCCATTTCCACATTTACAGGATGAACCTATTTACACCTCCCCCATTTCCACATTCACAGGATGAGACAATTTACACCTCCCCCACTTCCACATTCACAGTTTGAATCTATTTACACCTCCGCTATTTCCAATTCACAGGATGAGACTATTTACACCTCCACCATTTCCACATTCACAGGATGAGACTATTTACGCCTCCCCCATTTCCATATTCACAGGATGAATCTGTTTACACCTCCCCCATTTCCACATTCACTGGATGAAGCAATTTACACCTCACCCATTTCCACCTTCACAGGATGAGACTATTTCCACCTCCCCCATTTCCACATTCACAGGAGAAAGCTATTTACACCTCCCCCATTTCCACATTCACAGGATGAACACATTTACACCTCCCCCATTTCCACATTCACAGGATGAGACTATTTACACCTCCCCCATTTCCACATTTACAGGATGAACCTATTTACACCTCCCCCATTTCCACATTGACAGGACGAGACTATTTACACCTCCCCCACTTCCACATTTACAGGATGAGGCTACTTACACCTCCCCCATTTCCACATTGACAGGATGAGACTATTTACACCTCCCCCATTTCCACATTGACAGGACGAGACTATTTACACCTCCCCCACTTCCACATTCACAGGATGAGGCTACTTACACCTCCCCCATTTACACATTGACAGGATGAGACTATTTCCACCTCCCCCACTTCCACATTCACAGGATGAGGCTATTTACACCTCCCCCATTTCCACATTCACAGGATGAACCTATGTACACATCCCCCATTTCCATCTTCACAGAATGAGAATATTTACACATCCCCCATTGCCACATTCACAGGATGAGACTATTTACACCTCCCCCATTTCCACATTCAAAGGATGAAGCGATTTACACTTCCCCCATTTCCACAATCACAGGATGAGACTAATTAAACCTCGCCCATTTCCACATTCACAGCATGAGACTATTTCCACCTCCCCCATTTCCACATTCACAGGTTGAGACTATTTACACCTCCCCGATTTCCACATTCACAGAATGAGGCTATTTACACCTCCCCCATTTCCACCTTCACAGGATGAGAATATTTCCACCTCCCCCATTTCCACATTAACAGGATGAGACTGTTTGCACCTTCCCCATGTCCACCTTCACAGGATGAGACTATTTACACCTCCCCCATTTCCACATTCACAGTTTGAATCTATCTACACCTCCCCCATTTCCACATTCACAGGATGAGACTATTTACACCTCCCCCATTTCCACATTCACAGGATGAAGCTATTTACACCTCCCCCATTTCCACATTCACAGGATGAGACTATTTACACCTCCCCCATTTCCACATTCACAGGATGAGACTATTTACACATCCCCCAATTCCACATTTACAGGATGAGACTATTTATACCTCCCCCATTTCTATATTCACAGCATGAGACTATTTCCACTTCCCCCATTTCCACGTTGACAGGATGAGACTATATACACGTGCCCCATTTCCACATTCACAGGATGAGACTATTTACACCTCCCCCATTTCCATATTCACAGGATGAAGCTGTTTACACCTCCCCCATTTGCACATTCACTGGATGAAGAAATTTACACCTCCCCCATTTCCACATTCACAGGATGAGACTATTTACACCTCCCCCATTCCACATTCAGAGGAGGAAGCGATTTACACCTCCCCATTTTCAACATTCACAGCATGAACCTATTTACACCTCCCCCATTTCCACATTCACAGGATGAGACCATTAACACCTCCCCCATTTCCACCTTCACAGGATGAGGCTATTTACAACTCCCCCATTTCCACCTTCACAGGATGAGACTATTTACACCTCCCCCATTTCCACCTTCACAGGATGAGACTATTTCCACCGCCCCCATTTCCACATTCACAGGAGAAAGCTATTTACACCTACCCCATTTCCACATTCACAGGATGAACCTATTTACACCTCCCCCATTTCCACGTTCACAGGATGAGACTATTTACACCTCCCCCATTTCCACATTTACAGGTTGTACCTATTTACACCTCCCTCATTTCCACATTGACAGGATGAGACTATTTACCCCTCTCCCATTTCCACATTCACAGGATGAGGCTATTTACACCTCCCCCATTTCCACATTCGCAGGATGAATCCATTTACACATCCCACATTTCCACCTTCACAGAATGAGAATATTTCCACCTCCCCCATTTCTACATTCACAGTTGGAATCTATTGACACCTCCCCCATTCCCACCTTCACAGGATGAGACTATTTACACATCCCCCCATTCCCACATTCACAGGATGAGACTATTTACACCTCCCCCACTTCCACTTTCACAGGATGAGACTATTTACACCTCCCCCATTTCCACATTCACAGGAAGAAGCTATTTACACTTCCCCCATTCCCACATTCACAGGATGAAGCTATTTCCACCTCCCCCATTTCCACATTCACAGGAAGAAGCTATTTACACTTCCCCCATTCTCACATTCACAGGATGAGACTATTTACACCTCCACCATTTCCACATTCACAGGTTGAGACTATTTCCACCTCCCCCATACCCACATTCACAGGAAGAAGCTATTTACACTTCCCCCATTCCCACATTCACAGGATGAAGCTATTTACACCTCCCCCATTTCCACACTCACAGGATGAGACTATTTACGCCTCCCCCATTTCCACATTCACAGGAGGAAGCAATTTCCACCTCCCCCATTTCCACATTCACAGGATGAGACTATTTCGACCTCCCCCATTTCCACATTCACAGGATGAGACTATTTACACCTCCCCCATTTCCACATTCACAGAATGAGGCTATTTACACCTCCCCCATTTCCACCTTCACAGGATGAGACTATTTCCACCTCCCCCATTTCCACATTCACAGAATGAGGCTATTTACACCTCCCCCATTTCCAAATTCACAGGATGAGACTATTTCCACCTCCCCCATTTCCACAATCACAGGATGAGACTATTTACACCTCCCCCATTTCCACATTCACAGGATGAACCTATTTACACCTCCCCCAAATCCACATTCACAGGATGAGACTATTTACACCTCCCCCATTTCCACATTCACTGGATGAGGCAATTTACACCTCCCCCATTTCCACCTTCACAGGATGAGACTATTTACACCTCCCCCATTTCCACCTTCACAGGATGAGACTATTTCCACCTCCCCCATTTCCACATTCACAGGATGAACATATTTACACCTCCCCCATTTCCACATTCACAGGATGAACACATTTACACCTCCCCCATTTCCACATTCACAGGATGAGACTATTTACACCTCCCCCATTTCCACATTTACAGGATGAACCTATTTACACCTCCCCCATTTCCACATTGACAGGACGAGACTATTTACACCTCCCCCACTTCCACATTCACAGGATGAGGCTACTTACACCTCCCACATTTCCACATTGACAGGATGAGACTAGTTACACCTCCCCCATTTCCACATTGACAGGACGAGACTATTTACACCTCCCCCACTTCCACATTCACAGGATGAGGCTACTTACACCTCCCCCATTTCCACATTGACAGGATGAGACTATTTACACCTCCTCCACTTCCACATTCACAGGATGAGGCTATTTACACCTCCCCCATTTCCACATTCACAGGATGAACCTATGTACACATCCCCCATTTCCACATTCACAGAATGAGAATATTTACACATCCCCCATTGCCACATTCACAGGATGAGACTATTTACACCTCCCCCATTTCCACATTCAAAGGATGAAGCGATTTACACTTCCCCCATTTCCACAATCACAGGATGAGACTAGTTAAACCTCGCCCATTTCCACATTCACAGCATGAGACTATTTCCACCTCCCCCATTTCCACATTCACAGGGTGAGACTATTTACACCTCCCCCATTTCCACATTCACAGGATGAGACTATTTACACCTCCCCGATTTCCACATTCACAGAATGAGGCTATTTACACCTCCCCCATTTCCACATTCACAGGATGAGGCTACTTACACCTCCCCCATTTCCACATTGACAGGATGAGACTATTTACACCTCCCCCATTTCCACATTGACAGGATGAGACTATTTACACCTCCCCCATTTCCACATTCACAGGATGAGACTATTTACACATCCCCCATTTCCACATTTACAGGATGAGACTATTTACACCTCCCCCATTTCCACATTCAAAGGATGAAGCGATTTACACTTCCCCCATTTCCACAATCACAGGATGAGACTATTTAAACCTCGCCCATTTCCACATTCACAGCATGAGACTATTTCCACCTCCCCCATTTCCACATTCACAGGGTGAGACTATTTACACCTCCCCCACTTCCACATTCACAGGATGAGGCTACTTACACCTCCCCCATTTCCACATTGACAGGACGAGACTATTTACACCTCCCCCACTTCCACATTCACAGGATGAGGCTACTTACACCTCCCCCATTTCCACATTGACAGGATGAGACTATTTACACCTCCCCCATTTCCACATTCACAGGGTGAGACTATTTACACCTCCCCCATTTCCACACTCACAGGATGAGACTATTTACACCTCCCCCATTTCCACATTCACAGGATGAGACTATTTGCACCTCCCTCATTTCCATATTCCCTGGGTGAGGCTATTGACACTCCCCTCCCCCATTTCCACATTCACAGGATGAAGCTATTTACACCTCCCCCATTTCAACATTCACAGGATGAACCTGTTTACACCTCCCCCATTTCCACATTCACAGGATGAAGCGATTTCCACCTCCCCCATTTCCACATTCACAGGATGAGACTATTTCGACCTCCCCCATTTCCACATTCACAGGATGAGACTATTTAAACCTCCCCCATTTCCACATTCACAGGATGAACCTATGTACACATCCCCCATTTCCACCTTCACAGAATGAGAATATTTACACATCCCCCATTGCCACATTCACAGGATGAGACTATTTACACCTCCCCCATTTCCACATTCAAAGGATGAAGCGATTTACACTTCCCCCATTTCCACAATCACAGGATGAGACTAGTTAAACCTCCCCCATTTCCACATTCACAGGGTGAGACTATTTACACCTCCCCCATTTCCACATTCACAGGATGAGACTATTTACACCTCCCCGATTTCCACATTCACAGAATGAGGCTATTTACACCTCCCCCATTTCCACCTTCACAGGATGAGAATATTTCCACCTCCCCCATTTCCACATTCACAGTTTGAATCTATCTACACCTCCCCCATTTCCACATTCACAGGATGAGACTATTTACACCTCCCCCATTTCCACATTCACAGGATGAAGCTATTTACACCTCCCCCATTTCCACATTCACAGGATGAGACTATTTACACATCCCCCATTTCCACATTTACAGGATGAGACTATTTATACCTCCCCCATTTCTATATTCACAGCATGAGACTATTTCCACCTCCCCCACTTCCACATTCACAGGATGAGGCTACTTACACCTCCCCCATTTCCACATTGACAGGACGAGACTATTTACACCTCCCCCACTTCCACATTCACAGGATGAGGCTACTTACACCTCCCCCATTTCCACATTGACAGGATGAGACTATTTACACCTCCCCCATTTCCACATTGACAGGATGAGACCATTTACACCTCCCCCATTTCGACATTCACTGGATGAGACTATTTACACCTCCCCCATTTCCACATTCACAGGGTGAGACTATTTACACCTCCCCCATTTCGACACTCACAGGATGAGACTATTTACACCTCCCCCATTTCCACATTCACAGGATGAGACTATTTGCACCTCCCTCATTTCCATAATCCCTGGGTGAGGCTATTGACACTCCCCTCCCCCATTTCCACATTCACAGGATGAAGCTAATTACACCTCCCCCATTTCAACATTCACAGGATGAACCTGTTTACACCTCCCCCATTTCCACATTCACAGGATGAAGCGATTTCCACCTCCCCCATTTCCACATTCACAGGATGAGACTATTTCGACCTCCCCCATTTCCACATTCACAGGATGAGACTATTTACACCTCCCCCATTTCCACATTCACAGAATGAGGCTATTTACACCTCCCCCATTTCCACCTTCACAGGATGAGAATATTTTCACATCCCCCATTTCCAAATTCACAGGATGAGACTATTTCCACCTCCCCCATTTCCACAATCACAGGATGAGACTATTTACACCTCCCCCATTTCCACATTCACAGGATGAACCTATTTACACCTCCCCCAAATCCACATTCACAGGATGAGACTATTTACACCTCCCCCATTTCCACATTCACAGGGTGAGACTATTTACACCTCCCCCATTTCCACATTCACAGGATGAGACTATTTACACCTCCCCGATTTCCACATTCACAGAATGAGGCTATTTACACCTCCCCCATTTCCACCTTCACAGGATGAGAATATCTCCACCTCCCCCATTTCCACATTAACAGGATGAGACTATTTGCACCTTCCCCATGTCCACCTTCACAGGATGAGACTATTTACACCTCCCCCATTTCCACATTCACAGTTTGAATCTATCTACACCTCCCCCATTTCCACATTCACAGGATGAGACTATTTACACCTCCCCCATTTCCACATTCACAGGATGAAGCTATTTACACCTCCCCCATTTCCACATTCACAGGATGAGACTATTTACACCTCCCCCATTTCCACATTCACAGGGTGAGACTATTTACACATCCCCCATTTCCACATTTACAGGATGAGATTATTTATACCTCCCCCATTTCTATATTCACAGCATGAGAATATTTCCACCTCCCCCACTTCCACATTCACAGGATGAGGCTACTTACACCTCCCCCATTTCCACATTGACAGGATGAGACTAGTTACACCTCCCCCATTTCCACATTGACAGGACGAGACTATTTACACCTCCCCCACTTCCACATTCACAGGATGAGGCTACTTACACCTCCCCCATTTCCACATTGACAGGATGAGACTATTTACACCTCCTCCACTTCCACATTCACAGGATGAGGCTATTTACACCTCCCCCATTTCCACATTCACAGGATGAACCTATGTACACATCCCCCATTTCCACCTTCACAGAATGAGAATATTTACACATCCCCCATTGCCACATTCACAGGATGAGACTATTTACACCTCCCCCATTTCCACATTCAAAGGATGAAGCGATTTACACTTCCCCCATTTCCACAATCACAGGATGAGACTAGTTAAACCTCGCCCATTTCCACATTCACAGCATGAGACTATTTCCACCTCCCCCATTTCCACATTCACAGGGTGAGACTATTTACACCTCCCCCATTTCCACATTCACAGGATGAGACTAGTTACACCTCCCCCATTTCCACATTGACAGGACGAGACTATTTACACCTCCCCCACTTCCACATTCACAGGATGAGGCTACTTACACCTCCCCCATTTCCACATTGACAGGATGAGACTATTTACACCTCCTCCACTTCCACATTCACAGGATGAGGCTATTTACACCTCCCCCATTTCCACATTCACAGGATGAACCTATGTACACATCCCCCATTTCCACCTTCACAGAATGAGAATATTTACACATCCCCCATTGCCACATTCACAATATGAGACTATTTACACCTCCCCCATTTCCACATTCAAAGGATGAAGCGATTTACACTTCCCCCATTTCCACAATCACAGGATGAGACTAGTTAAACCTCGCCCATTTCCACATTCACAGCATGAGACTATTTCCACCTCCCCCATTTCCACATTCACAGGGTGAGACTATTTACACCTCCCCCATTTCCACATTCACAGGATGAGACTATTTACACCTCCCCGATTTCCACATTCACAGAATGAGGCTATTTACACCTCCCCCATTTCCACATTCACAGGATGAGGCTACTTACACCTCCCCCATTTCCACATTGACAGGATGAGACTATTTACACCTCCCCCATTTCCACATTCACAGGATGAGACTATTTACACCTCCCCCATTTCCACATTCACAGGATGAGACTATTTACACATCCCCCATTTCCACATTTACAGGATGAGACTATTTACACCTCCCCCATTTCCACATTCAAAGGATGAAGCGATTTACACTTCCCCCATTTCCACAATCACAGGATGAGACTATTTAAACCTCGCCCATTTCCACATTCACAGCATGAGACTATTTCCACCTCCCCCATTTCCACATTCACAGGGTGAGACTATTTACACCTCCCCCACTTCCACATTCACAGGATGAGGCTACTTACACCTCCCCCATTTCCACATTGACAGGACGAGACTATTTACACCTCCCCCACTTCCACATTCACAGGATGAGGCTACTTACACCTCCCCCATTTCCACATTCACAGGATGAGACTATTTACACCTCCCCCATTTCCACATTCACAGGGTGAGACTATTTACACCTCCCCCATTTCCACACTCACAGGATGAGACAATTTACACCTCCCCCATTTCCACATTCACAGGATGAGACTATTTGCACCTCCCTCATTTCCATATTCCCTGGGTGAGGCTATTGACACTCCCCTCCCCCATTTCCACATTCACAGGATGAAGCTATTTACACCTCCCCCATTTCAACATTCACAGGATGAACCTGTTTACACCTCCCCCATTTCCACATTCACAGGATGAAGCGATTTCCACCTCCCCCATTTCCACATTCACAGGATGAGACTATTTCGACCTCCCCCATTTCCACATTCACAGGATGAGACTATTTACACCTCCCCCATTTCCACATTCACAGGATGAACCTATGTACACATCCCCCATTTCCACCTTCACAGAATGAGAATATTTACACATCCCCCATTGCCACATTCACAGGATGAGACTATTTACACCTCCCCCATTTCCACATTCAAAGGATGAAGCGATTTACACTTCCCCCATTTCCACAATCACAGGATGAGACTAGTTAAACCTCGCCCATTTCCACATTCACAGCATGAGACTATTTCCACCTCCCCCATTTCCACATTCACAGGGTGAGAATATTTACACCTCCCCCATTTCCACATTCACAGGATGAGACTATTTACACCTCCCCGATTTCCACATTCACAGAATGAGGCTATTTACACCTCCCCCATTTCCACCTTCACAGGATGAGAATATTTCCACCTCCCCCATTTCCACATTAACAGGATGAGACTATTTGCACCTTCCCCATGTCCACCTTCACAGGATGAGAATATTTACACCTCCCCCATTTCCACATTCACAGTTTGAATCTATCTACAACTCCCCCATTTCCACATTCACAGGATGAGACTATTTACACCTCCCCCATTTCCACATTCACAGGATGAAGCTATTTACACCTCCCCCATTTCCACATTCACAGGATGAGACTATTTACACCTCCCCCATTTCCACATTCACAGGATGAGACTATTTACACATCCCCCATTTCCACATTTACAGGATAAGACTATTTATACCTCCCCCATTTCTATATTCACAGCATGAGACTATTTCCACCTCCCCCACTTCCACATTCACAGGATGAGGCTACTTACACCTCCCCCATTTCCACATTGACAGGACGAGACTATTTACACCTCCCCCACTTCCACATTCACAGGATGAGGCTACTTACACCTCCCCCATTTCCACATTGACAGGATGAGACTATTTACACCTCCCCCATTTCCACATTGACAGGATGAGACTATTTACACCTCCCCCATTTCGACATTCACTGGATGAGACTATTTACACCTCCCCCATTTCCACATTCACAGGGTGAGACTATTTACACCTCCCCCATTTCCACACTCACAGGATGAGACTATTTACACCTCCCCCATTTCCACATTCACAGGATGAGACTATTTGCACCTCCCTCATTTCCATAATCCCTGGGTGAGGCTATTGACACTCCCCTCCCCCATTTCCACATTCACAGGATGAAGCTATTTACACCTCCCCCATTTCAACATTCACAGGATGAACCTGTTTACACCTCCCCCATTTCCACATTCACAGGATGAAGCGATTTCCACCTCCCCCATTTCCACATTCACAGGATGAGACTATTTCGACCTCCCCCATTTCCACATTCACAGGATGAGACTATTTACACCTCCCCCATTTCCACATTCACAGAATGAGGCTATTTACACCTCCCCCATTTCCACCTTCACAGGATGAGAATATTTTCACATCCCCCATTTCCAAATTCACAGGATGAGACTATTTCCACCTCCCCCATTTCCACAATCACAGGATGAGACTATTTACACCTCCCCCATTTCCACATTCACAGAATGAACCTATTTACACCTCCCCCAAATCCACATTCACAGGATGAGACTATTTACACCTCCCCCATTTCCACATTCACAGGGTGAGACTATTTACACCTCCCCCATTTCCACATTCACAGGATGAGACTATTTACACCTCCCCGATTTCCACATTCACAGAATGAGGCTATTTACACCTCCCCCATTTCCACCTTCACAGGATGAGAATATTTCCACCTCCCCCATTTCCACATTAACAGGATGAGACTATTTGCACCTTCCCCATGTCCACCTTCACAGGATGAGACTATTTACACCTCCCCCATTTCCACATTCACAGTTTGAATCTATCTACACCTCCCCCATTTCCACATTCACAGGATGAGACTATTTACACCTCCCCCATTTCCACATTCACAGGATGAAGCTATTTACACCTCCCCCATTTCCACATTCACAGGATGAGACTATTTACACCTCCCCCATTTCCACATTCACAGGATGAGACTATTTACACATCCCCCATTTCCACATTTACAGGATGAGACTATTTATACCTCCCCCATTTCTATATTCACAGCATGAGACTATTTCCACCTCCCCCACTTCCACATTCACAGGATGAGGCTACATACACCTCCCCCATTTCCACATTGACAGGACGAGACTATTTACAGCTCCCCCACTTCCACATTCACAGGATGAGGCTACTTACACCTCCCCATTTCCACATTGACAGGATGAGACTATTTACACCTCCCCCATTTCCACATTGACAGGATGAGACTATTTACACCTCCCCCATTTCCACATTGACAGGGTGAGACTATTTACACCTCCCCCATTTCCACACTCACAGGATGAGACTATTTACACCTCCCCCATTTCCACATTCACAGGATGAGACTATTTGCACCTCCCTCATTTCCATAATCCCTGGGTGAGGCTATTGACACTCCCCTCCCCCATTTCCACATTCACAGGATGAAGCTATTTACACCTCCCCCATTTCAACATTCACAGGATGAACCTGTTTACACCTCCCCCATTTCCACATTCACAGGATGAAGCGATTTCCACCTCCCCCATTTCCACATTCACAGGATGCGACTATTTCGACCTCCCCCATTTCCACATTCACAGATGAGACTATTTACACCTCCCCCATTTCCACATTCACAGAATGAGGCTATTTACACCTCCCCCATTTCCACCTTCACAGGATGAGAATATTTTCACATCCCCCATTTCCAAATTCACAGGATGAGACTATTTCCACCTCCCCCATTTCCACAATCACAGGACGAGACTATTTACACCTCCCCCATTTCCACATTCACAGGATGAACCTATTTACACCTCCCCCAAATCCACATTCACAGGATGAGACTATTTACACCTCCCCCATTTCCACATTCACTGGATGAGGCTATTTACACCTCCCCCATTTCCACCTTCACAGGATGAGACTATTTACACCTCCCCCATTTCCACCTTCACAGGATGAGACTATTTCCACCTCCCCTATTTCCACATTCACAGGATGAACATATTTACACCTCCCCCATTTCCACACTCACAGGATGAACATATTTACACCTCCCCCATTTCCACATTCACAGGATGAGACTATTTACACCTCCCCCATTTCCACATTTACAGGATGAACGTATTTACACCTCCCCCATTTCCACATTCACAGGATGAGACTATTTACACCTCCCCCACTTCCACATTCACAGTTTGAATCTATTTACACCTCCCCTATTTCCAATTCACAGGATGAGACTATTTACACCTCCCCAATTTCCACATTCACAGGATGAATCTGTTTACACCTCCCCCATTTCCACAATCACTGGATGAAGCAATTTACACCTCCCCCATTTCCACTTTCACAGGATGAGACTATTTCCACCTCCCCCATTTCCACATTCACAGGAGAAAGCTATTTACACCTCCCCCATTTCCACATTCACAGGATGAACAAGTTTACACCTCCCCCATTTCCACATTCACAGGATGAGACTATTTACACCTCCCCCATTTCCACATTTACAGGATGAACCTATTTACACCTCCCCCATTTCCACATTGACAGGACGAGACTATTTACACCTCCCCCACTTCCACATTCACAGGATGAGGCTACTTACACCTCCCCCATTTCCACATTGACAGGATGAGACTAGTTACACCTCCCCCATTTCCACATTGACAGGACGAGACTATTTACACCTCCCCCACTTCCACATTCACAGGATGAGGCTACTTACACCTCCCCCATTTCCACATTGACAGGATGAGACTATTTACACCTCCCCCACTTCCACATTCACAGGATGAGGCTATTTACACCTCCCCCATTTCCACATTCACAGGATGAACCTATGTACACATCCCCCATTTCCACCTTCACAGAATGAGAATATTTACACATCCCCCATTGCCACATTCACAGGATGAGACTATTTACACCTCCCCCATTTCCACATTCAAAGGATGAAGCGATTTACACTTCCCCCATTTCCACAATCACAGGATGAGACTAGTTAAACCTCGCCCATTTCCACATTCACAGCATAAGACTATTTCCACCTCCCCCATTTCCACATTCACAGGGTGAGACTATTTACACCTCCCCCATTTCCACATTCACAGGATGAGACTATTTACACCTCCCCGATTTCCACATTCACAGAATGAGGCTATTTACACCTCCCCCATTTCCACCTTCACAGGATGAGAATATTTCCACCTCCCCCATTTCCACATTAACAGGATGAGACTATTTGCACCTTCCCCATGTCCACCTTCACAGGATGAGACTATTTACACCTCCCCCATTTCCACATTCACAGTTTGAATCTATCTACACCTCCCCCATTTCCACATTCACAGGATGAGACTATTTACACCTCCCCCTTTTCCACATTCACAGGATGAAGCTATTTACACCTCCCCCATTTCCACATTCACAGGATGAGACTATTTACACCTCCCCCATTTCCACATTCACAGGATGAGACTATTTACACATCCCCCATTTCCACATTTACAGGATGAGACTATTTATACCTCCCCCATTTCTATATTCACAGCATGAGACTATTTCCACCTCCCCCACTTCCACATTCACAGGATGAGGCTACTTACAACTCCCCCATTTCGACATTGACAGGACGAGACTATTTACACCTCCCCCACTTCCACTTTCACAGGATGAGGCTACTTACACCTCCCCCATTTCCACATTGACAAGATGAGACTATTTACACCTCCCCCATTTCCACATTGACAGGATGAGACTATTTACACCTCCCCCATTTCGACATTCACTGGATGAGACTATTTACACCTCCCCCATTTCCACATTCACAGGGTGAGACTATTTACACCTCCCCCATTTCCACACTCACAGGATGAGACTATTTACACCTCCCCCATTTCCACATTCACAGGATGAGACTATTTGCACCTCCCTCATTTCCATATTCCCTGGGTGAGGCTATTGACACTCCCCTCCCCCATTTCCACATTCACAGGATGAGACTATTTACACCTCCCCCATTTCCACATTTACAGGATGAACCTATTCATACCTCCCCCATTTCCTCATTGACAGGACGAGACTATTTACACCTCCCCCACTTCCACATTCACAGGATGAGGCTATTTACACCTCCCCCATTTCCACATTGACAGGACGAGACAATTTACACCTCCCCCACTTCCACATTCACAGGATGAGGCTACTTACACCTCCCCCATTTCCACATTGACAGGATGAGACTATTTACACCTCCCCCATTTTCACATTAACAGGACGAGACTATTTACACCTCCCCCACTTCCACATTCACAGGATGAGGCTACTTACACCTCCCCCATTTCCACATTGACAGGATGAGACTATTTACACCTCCCCCACTTCCACATTCACAGGATGAGGCTATTTACACCTCCCCCATTTCCACATTCACAGGATGAACCTATGTACACATCCCCCATTTCCACCTTCACAGAATGAGAATATTTACACATCCCCCATTGCCACATTCACAGGATGAGACTATTTCCACCTCCCCCATTTCGACATTCACTGGATGAGACTATTTACACCTCTCCCATTTCCACATTCACAGGGTGAGACTGTTTACACCTCCCCCATTTCCACACTCACAGGATGAGACTATTTACACCTCCCCCATTTCCACATTCACAGGATGAACCTATTTACACCTCCCCCAAATCCACATTCACAGGATGAGACAATTTACACCTCCCCCATTTCCACATTCACTGGATGAGGCTATTTACACCTCCCCCATTTCCACCTTCACAGGATGAGACTATTTACACCTCCCCCATTTCCACCTTCACAGGATGAGACTATTTCCACCTCCCCCATTTCCACATTCACAGGATGAACATATTTACACCTCCCCCATTTCCACATTCACAGGATGAACATATTTACACCTCCCCCATTTCCACATTCACAGGATGAGACTATTTACACCTCCCCCATTTCCACATTTACAGGATGAACCTATTTACACCTCCCCCATTTCCACATTCACAGGATGAGACTATTTACACCTCCCCCACTTCCACATTCACAGTTTGAATCTATTTACACCTCCCCTATTTCCAATTCACAGGATGAGACTATTTACACCTCCCCCATTTCCACATTCACAGGATGAATCTGTTTACACCTCCCCCATTTCCACATTCACTGGATGAAGCAATTTACACCTCCCACATTTCCACCTTCACAGGATGAGACTATTTCCACCTCCCCCATTTCCACATTCACAGGAGAAAGCTATTTACACCTCCCCCATTTCCACATTCACAGGATGAACACATTTACACCTCCCCCATTTCCACATTCACAGGATGAGACTATTTACACCTCCCCCATTTCCACATTTACAGGATGAACCTATTTACACCTCCCCCATTTCCACATTGACAGGACGAGACTATTTACACCTCCCCCACTTCCACATTCACAGGATGAGGCTACTTACACCTCCCCCATTTCCACATTGACAGGATGAGACTAGTTACACCTCCCCCATTTCCACATTGACAGGACAAGACTATTTACACCTCCCCCACTTCCACATTCACAGGATGAGGCTACTTACACCTCCCCCATTTCCACATTGACAGGATGAGACTATTTACACCTCCCCCACATCCACATACACAGGATGAGGCTATTTACACCTCCCCCATTTCCACATTCACAGGATGAACCTATGTACACATCCCCCATTTCCACCTTCACAGAATGAGAATATTTACACATCCCCCATTGCCACATTCACAGGATGAGACTATTTACACCTCCCCCATTTCCACATTCAAAGGATGAAGCAATTTACACTTCCCCCATTTCCACAATCACAGGATGAGACTAGTTAAACCTCGCCCATTTCCACATTCACAGCATGAGACTATTTACACCTCCCCCATTTCCACATTCACAGGGTGAGACTATTTACACCTCCCCCATTTCCACATTCACAGGATGAGACTATTTACACCTCCCCGATTTCCACATTCACAGAATGAGGCTATTTACACCTCCCCCATTTCCACCTTCACAGGATGAGAATATTTCCACCTCCCCCATTTCCACATTAACAGGATGAGACTATTTGCACCTTCCCCATGTCCACCTTCACAGGATGAGACTATTTACACCTCCCCCATTTCCACATTCACAGTTTGAATCTATCTACACCTCCCCCATTTCCACATTCACAGGATGAGACTATTTACACCTCCCCCATTTCCACATTCACAGGTTGAAGCTATTTACACCTCCCCCATTTCCACATTCACAGGATGAGACTATTTACACCTCCCCCATTTCCACATTCACAGGATGAGACTATTTACACATCCCCCATTTCCACATTTACAGGATGAGACTATTTATACCTCCCCCATTTCTATATTCACAGCATGAGACTATTTCCACCTCCCCCACTTCCACATTCACAGGATGAGGCTACTTACACCTCCCCCATTTCCACATTGACAGGACGAGACTATTTACACCTCCCCCACTTCCACATTCACAGGATGAGGCTACTTACACATCCCCCATTTCCACATTGACAGGACGAGACTATTTACACCTCCCCCACTTCCACATTCACAGGATGAGGCTACTTACACCTCCCCCATTTCCACATTGACAAGATGAGACTATTTACACCTCCCCCATTTCCACATTGACAGGATGAGACTATTTCCACCTCCCCCATTTCGACATTCACTGGATGAGACTATTTACACATCCCCCATTTCCACATTCACAGGGTGAGACTATTTACACCTCCCCCATTTCCACACTCACAGGATGAGACTATTTACACCTCCCCCATTTCCACATTCACAGGATGAGACTATTTGCACCTCCCTCATTTCCATATTCCCTGGGTGAGGCTATTGACACTCCCCTCCCCCATTTCCACATTCACATGATGAGACTATTTACACCTCCCCCATTTCCACATTTACAGGATGAACCTATTTATACCTCCCCCATTTCCACATTGACAGGACGAGACTATTTACACCTCCCCCACTTCCACATTCACAGGATGAGGCTATTTACACCTCCCCCATTTCCACATTGACAGGACGAGACTATTTACACCTCCCCCACTTCCACATTCACAGGATGAGGCTACTTACACCTCCCCCATTTCCACATTGACAGGATGAGACTATTTACACCTCCCCCATTTCCACATTGACAGGACGAGACTATTTACACCTCTCCCACTTCCACATTCACAGGATGAGGCTCCTTACACCTCCCCCATTTCCACATTGACAGGATGAGACTATTTACACCTCCCCCACTTCCACATTCACAGAATGAACCTATGTACACATCCCCCATTTCCACCTTCACAGAATGAGAATATTTACACATCCCCCATTGCCACATTCACAGGATGAGACTATTTCCACCTCCCCCATTTCGACATTCACTGGATGAGACTATTTACACCTCCCCCATTTCCACATTCACAGGGTGAGACTATTTACACCTCCCCCATTTCCACACTCACAGGATGAGACTATTTACACCTCCCCCATTTCCACATTCACAGGATGAACCTATTTACACCTCCCCCAAATCCACATTCACAGGATGAGACAATTTACACCTCCCCCATTTCCACATTCACTGGATGAGGCTATTTACACCTCCCCCATTTCCACCTTCACAGGATGAGACTATTTACACCTCCCCCATTTCCACCTTCACAGGATGAGACTATTTCCACCTCCCCCATTTCCACATTCACAGGATGAACATATTTACACCTCCCCCATTTCCACATTCACAGGATGAACATATTTACACCTCCCCCATTTCCACATTCACAGGATGAGACTATTTACACCTCCCCCATTTCCACATTTACAGGATGAACCTATTTACACCTCCCCCATTTCCACATTCACAGGATGAGACTATTTACACCTCCCCCACTTCCACATTCACAGTTTGAATCTATTTACACCTCCCCTATTTCCAATTCACAGGATGAGACTATTTACACCTCCCCCATTTCCACATTCACAGGATGAATCTGTTTACACCTCCCCCATTTCCACATTCACTGGATGAAGCAATTTACACCTCCCACATTTCCACCTTCACAGGATGAGACTATTTCCACCTCCCCCATTTCCACATTCACAGGAGAAAGCTATTTACACCTCCCCCATTTCCACATTCACAGGATGAACACATTTACACCTCCCCCATTTCCACATTCACAGGATGAGACTATTTACACCTCCCCCATTTCCACATTTACAGGATGAACCTATTTACACCTCCCCCATTTCCACATTGACAGGACGAGACTATTTACACCTCCCCCACTTCCACATTCACAGGATGAGGCTACTTACACCTCCCCCATTTCCACATTGACAGGATGAGACTAGTTACACCTCCCCCATTTCCACATTGACAGGACAAGACTATTTACACCTCCCCCACTTCCACATTCACAGGATGAGGCTACTTACACCTCCCCCATTTCCACATTGACAGGATGAGACTATTTACACCTCCCCCACATCCACATACACAGGATGAGGCTATTTACACCTCCCCCATTTCCACATTCACAGGATGAACCTATGTACACATCCCCCATTTCCACCTTCACAGAATGAGAATATTTACACATCCCCCATTGCCACATTCACAGGATGAGACTATTTACACCTCCCCCATTTCCACATTCAAAGGATGAAGCAATTTACACTTCCCCCATTTCCACAATCACAGGATGAGACTAGTTAAACCTCGCCCATTTCCACATTCACAGCATGAGACTATTTACACCTCCCCCATTTCCACATTCACAGGGTGAGACTATTTACACCTCCCCCATTTCCACATTCACAGGATGAGACTATTTACACCTCCCCGATTTCCACATTCACAGAATGAGGCTATTTACACCTCCCCCATTTCCACCTTCACAGGATGAGAATATTTCCACCTCCCCCATTTCCACATTAACAGGATGAGACTATTTGCACCTTCCCCATGTCCACCTTCACAGGATGAGACTATTTACACCTCCCCCATTTCCACATTCACAGTTTGAATCTATCTACACCTCCCCCATTTCCACATTCACAGGATGAGACTATTTACACCTCCCCCATTTCCACATTCACAGGTTGAAGCTATTTACACCTCCCCCATTTCCACATTCACAGGATGAGACTATTTACACCTCCCCCATTTCCACATTCACAGGATGAGACTATTTACACATCCCCCATTTCCACATTTACAGGATGAGACTATTTATACCTCCCCCATTTCTATATTCACAGCATGAGACTATTTCCACCTCCCCCACTTCCACATTCACAGGATGAGGCTACTTACACCTCCCCCATTTCCACATTGACAGGACGAGACTATTTACACCTCCCCCACTTCCACATTCACAGGATGAGGCTACTTACACATCCCCCATTTCCACATTGACAGGACGAGACTATTTACACCTCCCCCACTTCCACATTCACAGGATGAGGCTACTTACACCTCCCCCATTTCCACATTGACAAGATGAGACTATTTACACCTCCCCCATTTCCACATTGACAGGATGAGACTATTTCCACCTCCCCCATTTCGACATTCACTGGATGAGACTATTTACACATCCCCCATTTCCACATTCACAGGGTGAGACTATTTACACCTCCCCCATTTCCACACTCACAGGATGAGACTATTTACACCTCCCCCATTTCCACATTCACAGGATGAGACTATTTGCACCTCCCTCATTTCCATATTCCCTGGGTGAGGCTATTGACACTCCCCTCCCCCATTTCCACATTCACAGGATGAGACTATTTACACCTCCCCCATTTCCACATTTACAGGATGAACCTATTTATACCTCCCCCATTTCCACATTGACAGGACGAGACTATTTACACCTCCCCCACTTCCACATTCACAGGATGAGGCTATTTACACCTCCCCCATTTCCACATTGACAGGACGAGACTATTTACACCTCCCCCACTTCCACATTCACAGGATGAGGCTACTTACACCTCCCCCATTTCCACATTGACAGGATGAGACTATTTACACCTCCCCCATTTCCACATTGACAGGACGAGACTATTTACACCTCTCCCACTTCCACATTCACAGGATGAGGCTCCTTACACCTCCCCCATTTCCACATTGACAGGATGAGACTATTTACACCTCCCCCACTTCCACATTCACAGAATGAACCTATGTACACATCCCCCATTTCCACCTTCACAGAATGAGAATATTTACACATCCCCCATTGCCACATTCACAGGATGAGACTATTTCCACCTCCCCCATTTCGACATTCACTGGATGAGACTATTTACACCTCCCCCATTTCCACATTCACAGGGTGAGACTATTTACACCTCCCCCATTTCCACACTCACAGGATGAGACTATTTACACCTCCCCCATTTCCACATTCACAGGATGAGACTATTTGCACCTCCCTCATTTCCATATTCCCTGGGTGAGGCTATTGACACTCCCCTCCCCCATTTCCACATTCACAGGATGAAGCTATTTACACCTCCCCCATTTCAACATTCACAGGATGAACCTGTTTACACCTCCCCCATTTCCACATTCACAGGATGAAGGGATTTCCACCTCCCCCATTTCCACATTCACAGGATGAGACTATTTCGACCTCCCCCATTTCCACATTCACAGGATGAGACTATTTACACCTCCCCCATTTCCACATTCACAGAATGAGGCTATTTACACCTCCCCCATTTCCACCTTCACAGGATGAGAATATTTTCACATCCCCCATTTCCAAATTCACAGGATGAGACTATTTCCACCTCCCCCATTTCCACAATCACAGGATGAGACTATTTACACCTCCCCCATTTCCACATTCACAGGATGAACATATTTACACCTCCCCCAAATCCACATTCACAGGATGAGACTATTTACACCTCCCCCATTTCCACATTCACTGGATGAGGCTATTTACACCTCCCCCATTTCCACCTTCACAGGATGAGACTATTTACACCTCCCCCATTTCCACCTTCACAGGATGAGACTATTTCCACCTCCCCCATTTCCACATTCACAGGATGAACATATTTACACCTCCCCCATTTCCACATTTACAGGATGAACATATTTACACCTCCCCCATTTCCACATTCACAGGATGAACATATTTACACCTCCCCCATTTCCACATTCACAGGATGAGACTATTTACACCTCCCCCATTTCCACATTTACAGGATGAACCTATTTACACCTCCCCCATTTCCACATTCACAGGATGAGACAATTTACACCTCCCCCACTTCCACATTCACAGTTTGAATCTATTTACACCTCCCCTATTTCCAATTCACAGGATGAGACTATTTACACCTCCCCCATTTCCACATTCACAGGATGAGACTATTTACGCCTCCCCCATTTCCATATTCACAGGATGAATCTGTTTACGCCTCCCCCATTTCCACATTCACTGGATGAAGCAATTTACACCTCCCCCATTTCCACCTTCACAGGATGAGACTATTTCCACCTCCCCCATTTCCACATTCACAGGAGAAAGCTATTTACACCTCCCCCATTTCCACATTCACAGGATGAACACATTTACACCTCCCCCATTTCCACATTCACAGGATGAGACTATTTACACCTCCCCCATTTCCACATTCAAAGGATGAAGCGATTTACACTTCCCCCATTTCCACAATCACAGGATGAGACTAGTTAAACCTCGCCCATTTCCACATTCACAGCATGAGACTATTTCCACCTCCCCCATTTCCACATTCACAGGGTGAGACTATTTACACCTCCCCGATTTCCACATTCACAGAATGAGGCTATTTACACCTCCCCCATTTCCACCTTCACAGGATGAGAATATTTCCACCTCCCCCATTTCCACATTAACAGGATGAGACTATTTGCACCTTCCCCATGTCCACCTTCACAGGATGAGACTATTTACACCTCCCCCATTTTCACATTCACAGTTTGAATCTATCTACACCTCCCCCATTTCCACATTCACAGGATGAGACTATTTACACCTCCCCCATTTCCACATTCACAGGATGAAGCTATTTACACCTCCCCCATTTCCACATTCACAGGATGAGACTATTTACACCTCCCCCATTTCCACATTCACAGGATGAGACTATTTACACATCCCCCATTTCCACATTTACAGGATGAGACTATTTATACCTCCCCCATTTCTATATTCACAGCATGAGACTATTTCCACCTCCCCCATTTCCACATTCACAGGATGAAGCTATTTCCACTTCCCCCATTTCCACGTTGACAGGATGAGACTATATACACGTGCCCCATTTCCACATTCACAGGATGAGACTATTTACACCTCCCCCATTTCCATATTCACAGGATGAAGCTGTTTACACCTCCCCCATTTCCACATTCACTGGATGAAGAAATTTACACCTCCCCCATTTCCACATTCACAGGATGAGACTTTTTACACCTCCCCCATTCCACATTCAGAGGAGGAAGCGATTTACACCTCCCCATTTTCAACATTCACAGCATGAACCTATTTACACCTCCCCCATTTCCACATTCACAGGATGAGACCATTAACACCTCCCCCATTTCCACCTTCACAGGATGAGGCTATTTACAACTCCCCCATTTCCACCTTCACAGGATGAGACTATTTACACCTCCCCCATTTCCACCTTCACAGGATGAGACTATTTCCACCGCCCCCATTTCCACATTCACAGGAGAAAGCTATTTACACCTACCCCATTTCCACATTCACAGGATGAACCTATTTACACCTCCCCCATTTCCACGTTCACAGGATGAGACTATTTACACCTCCCCCATTTCCACATTTACAGGTTGTACCTATTTACACCTCCCTCATTTCCACATTGACAGGATGAGACTATTTACACCTCTCCCATTTCCACATTCACAGGATGAGGCTATTTACACCTCCCCCATTTCCACATTCGCAGGATGAATCCATTTACACATCCCACATTTCCACCTTCACAGAATGAGAATATTTCCACCTCCCCCATTTCCACATTCACAGGATGAGACTATTTACACCTCCCCCATGTCCACCTTCACAGGATGAGACTATTTACACCTCCCCCATTTCTACATTCACAGTTTGAATCTATTGACACCTCCCCCATTCCCACCTTCACAGGATGAGACTATTTACACATCCCCCCATTCCCACATTCACAGGATGAGACTATTTACACCTCCCCCACTTCCACTTTCACAGGTTGAGACTATTTACACCTCCCCCATTTCCACATTCACAGGAAGAAGCTATTTACACTTCCCCCATTCCCACATTAACAGGATGAAGCTATTTCCACCTCCCCCATTTCCACATTCACAGGAAGAAGCTATTTACACTTCCCCCATTCCCACATTCACAGGATGAGACTATTTACACCTCCACCATTTCCACATTCACAGGTTGAGACTATTTCCACCTCCCCCATACCCACATTCACAGGAAGAAGCTATTTACACTTCCCCCATTCCCACATTCACAGGATGAAGCTATTTACACCTCCCCCATTTCCACATTCACTGGATGAGACTATTTACACCTCCCCCATTTCCACATTAACAGGATGAAGCGATTTCCACCTCCCCCATTTCCACATTCACAGGATGAGACTATTTCCACCTCCCCCATTTCCACATTCATAGGGTGAGCCTATTTACACCTCACCCATTTCCACATTCACAGGATGAGACTATTTCGACCTCCTCCATTTCCACATTCACAGGGTGAGACTATTGAAACCTCCCCCATTCCCACATTCACAGGATGAGACTATTTACACATCCCCCCATTCCCACATTCACAGGATGAGACTATTTACACCTTCCCCACTTCCACTGTCACAGGATGATACTATTTACACCTCCACCATTTCCACATTCACAGGTTGAGACTATTTCCACCTCCCCCATACCCACATTCACAGGAAGAAGCTATTTACACTTCCCCCATTCCCACATTCACAGGATGAAGCATTTTACACCTCCCCCATTTCCACATTCACTGGATGAGACTATTGACACCTCCCCCATTTCCACTTTCACAGGATGAGACTATTTACACCTCCCCCATTTCCACATTCACAGGATGAAGCTATTTATACCTCTCCCATGTCCACCTTCACAGGATGAGACTATTTACACCTCCCCAATTTCCACATTCACAGTTTGAATCTATTTACACCTCCCCCATTTCCAATTCACAGGATGAGACTATTTCCACCTCCCCCATTTCCACATTCACAGGTTGAGACTATTTACACATCCCCCATTTCCACATTTACAGGATGAGACTATTTCCACCTCCCCCATTTCTATATTCACAGGATGAAGCTATTTCCACTTCCCCCATTTCCACGTTGACAGGATGAGACTATATACACCTGCCCCATTTCCACATTCACAGGATGAGACTATTTACACCTCCCCCATTTCCATATTCACAGGATGAAGCTGTTTACACCTCCCCCATTTCCACATTCACTGGATGAAGAAATTTACACCTCCCCCATTTCCACCTTCACAGGATGAGAATACTTACACCTCTCCCATTTCCACATTCACAGGAAGAATCTATTTACACTTCCCCCATTCCCACATTCACAGGAAGAATCTATTTACATCTCCCCCATTTCCACATTCACAGTATGAACCTATTAACACCTTCTCATTTCCAAATTCACAGGATGAGACTATTTCCACATACCCCATTTCCACATTCACAGGATGAGACTATTTACACCTCCCCCATTTCCACATTCACAGGATGAGACTATTTACACCTCCCCCATTTCCACATTCACAGGATGAGACTATTTCCACATCCCCCATTTCCACATTCACAGGATGAGACTATTTCCACATCCCCCATTTCCACATTCACAGGATGAACCTATTTACACCTCCCCCATTTCCAAATTCACAGGATGAAGCGATTTCCACCTCCCCCATTTCCACATTCACAGGATGAGACTATTTCCACCTCCCCCATTTACACATTCACAGGATGAAGCTATTTCCATTTCCCTCATTTCCACAATCACAGGATGAGACTATTTACACCGCCCCCATTTCCACATTCACAGGATGAACCTATTTACACCTCCCCCATTTCCACATTCAAAGAATGAGATTATTTCCACCTCCCCCATTTCCACATTCACAGGATGAAGCTATTTCCACTTCCCCCATTTCCACAATCACAGGATGAGACTATTTACACCTCCCCCATTTCCACATTTACAGGATGAACCTATTTACACCTCCCCCATTTCCACATTCACAGGATGAGACTATGTACACCTCCCACATTTCCACATTCACAGGATGAGGCTATTTAGACCTCCCACATTTCCGCCATCACAGAATGAGAATATTTCCACCTCCACCATTTCGAAATCCACAGGATTAGACTATTTACACCTCCCCCATGTCCACATTCACAGGATGAGACTATTTACACCTCCCCCATTTCCACATTCACAGGGTGAGACTATTTACACCTCCCCCATTTCCACACTCACAGGATGAGACTACTTACACCTCCCCCATTTCCACGTTCACAGGATGAGACTATTTGCACCTCCCTCATTTCCACATTCCCTGGGTGAGGCTATTGACACTCCCCTCCCCCATTTCACATTCACAGGATGAAGCTATTTACACCTCCCCCATTTCAACATTCACAGGTTGAACCTGTTTACACCTCCCCCATTTCCACATTCACAGGATGAAGCGATTTCCACCTCCCCCATTTCCACATTCACAGGATGAGACTATTTACACCTCCCCCATTTCCACATTAACAGGATGAACCTATTTACACCTCACCCATTTCCACATTCACAAGATGAGACTATTTCGACCTTCCCCATTTCCACATTCACAGGATGAGACTATTTACACCTCCCCCATTTCCACATTCACAGGATGAAGCGATTTACACTTCCCCCATTTCCACAATCACAGGATGAGACTAGTTAAACCTCCCCCATTTCCACATTCACAGCATGAGACTATTTCCACCTCCCCCATTTCCACATTCACAGGGTGAGATTATTTACACCTCCCCCATTTCACATTCACAGGATGAACCTATTTACACCTCCCCCATTTCCACATTGACAGGATGAACCTATTAACACCTCCCCCATTTCCACATTCACAGGATGAGACTATTTACACCTCCCCCATTTCCACATTCACAGACTGAGGCTATTTACACCTCCCCCATTTCCACCTTCACAGGATGAGAATATTTTCACATCCCCCATTTCCAAATTCACAGGATGAGACTATTTACACCTCCCCCATTTCGACATTCACTGTTTGAATCTATTTTAACCACCCCCATTTCCACATTCACAGGAGGAAGCTATTTACACCTCCCCCATTTCCACATTCACAGGAGGAAGCTATTTACACCTCCCCCATTTCCACATTCAAAGAATGAGATTATTTCCACCTCCCCCATTTCCACATTCACAGGATGAAGCTATTTCCACTTCCCCCATTTCCACAATCACAGGATGAGACTATTTACACCTCCCCCATTTCCACATTCACAGGATGAACCTATTTACACCTCCCCCAAATCCACATTCACAGGATGAGACTATTTACACCTCCCCCATTTTCACATTCACAGGATGAGGCTATTTACACCTCCCCCATTTCCACATTGACAGGATGAGACTATTTACACCTCCCCCATTTCCACATTCACAGGATGAACATATTTACACCTCCCCCATTTCCACATTCACAGGATGAACATATTTACACCTCCCCCATTTCCACATTCACAGGATGAGACTATTTACACCTCCCCCATTTCCACATTTACAGGATGAACCTATTTACACCTCCCCCATTTCCACATTCACAGGATGAGACTATTTACACCTCCCCCACTTCCACATTCACAGTTTGAATCTATTTACACCTCCCCTATTTCCAATTCACAGGATGAGACTATTTACACCTCCCCCATTTCCACATTCACTGGATGAGACTATTTTCGCCTCCCCCATTTCCATATTCACAGGATGAATCTGTTTACACCTCCCCCATTTCCACATTGACAGGATGAGACTATTTACACCTCCCCCATTTCCACATTGACAGGACGAGACTATTTACACGTCCCCCACTTCCACATTCACAGGATGAGGCTACTTACACCTCCCCCACTTCCACATTCACAGGATGAGGCTATTTACACCTCCCCCATTTCCACATTCACAGGATGAACCTATGTACACATCGCCCATTTCCACCTTCACAGAATGAGAATATTTACACATCCCCCATTGCCACATTCACAGGATGAGACTATTTCCACCTCCCCCATTTCGACATTCACTGCATGAGACTATTTAAACCTCCCCCATTTCCACATTCACAGGGTGAGACTATTTACAGCTCCCCCATTTCCACACTCACAGGATGAGACTATTTACACCTCCCCCATTTCCACATTCACAGGATGAGACTATTTGCACCTCCCTCATTTCCATATTCCCTGGGTGAGGCTATTGACACTCCCCTCCCCCATTTCCACATTCACAGGATGAAGCTATTTACACCTCCCCCATTTCAACATTCACAGGGTGAACCTGCTTACACCTCCCCCATTTCCACATTCACAGGTTGAAGCGATTTCCACCTCCCCCATTTCCACATTCACAGGATGAGACTATTTCGACCTCCCCCATTTCCACATTCACAGGATGAGACTATTTACACCTCCCCCATTTCCACATTCACAGAATGAGGCTATTTACACCTCCCCCATTTCCACCTTCACAGGATGAGAATATTTTCACATCCCCCATTTCCAAATTCACACGATGAGACTATTTCCACCTCCCCCATTTCCACAATCACAGGATGAGACTATTTACACCTCCCCCATTTCCACATTCACAGGATGAACCTATTTACACCTCCCCCAAATCCACATTCACAGGATGAGACTATTTACACCTCCCCCATTTCCAGATTCACAGGATGAGACTATTTACACCTCCCCCATTTCCACATTCACTGGATGAGACCATTTACACCTCCCCCATTTCCACCTTCACAGGATGAGACTATTTCCACCTCCCCCATTTCCACATTCACAGGATGAGACTATTTACACCTCCCCCACTTCCACATTCACAGTTTGAATCTATTTACACCTCCCCTATTTCCAATTCACAGGATGAGACTATTTACACCTCCCCCATTTCCACATTCACTGGATGAGACTATTTACGCCTCCCTCATTTCCATATTCACAGGATGAATCTGTTTACACCTCCCCCATTTCCACATTCACTGGATGAAGCAATTTACACCTCCCCCATTTCCACCTTCACAGGATGAGACTATTTACACCTACCCCATTTCCACATTCACAGGAGAAAGCTATTTACACCTCCCCCATTTCCACATTCACAGGATGAACACATTTACACCTCCCCCATTTCCACATTCACAGGATGAGACTATTTACACCTACCCCATTTCCACATTTACAGGATGAACCTATTTACACCTCCCCCATTTCCACATTGACAGGACGAGACTATTTACACCTCCCCCACTTCCACATTCACAGGATGAGGCTACTTACACCTCCCCCATTTCCACATTGACAGGATGAGACTAGTTACACCTCCCCCATTTCCACATTGACAGGACGAGACTATTTACACCTCCCCCACTTCCAGATTCACAGGATGAGGCTACTTACACCTCCCCCATTTACACATTGACAGGATGAGACTATTTACACCTCCCCCACTTCCACATTCACAGGTTGAGGCTATTTACACCTCCCCCATTTCCACATTCACAGGATGAACCTATGTACACATCCCCCATTTCCACCTTCACAGAATGAGAATATTTACACATCCCCCATTGCCACATTCACAGGATGAGACTATTTACACCTCCCCCATTTCCACATTCAAAGGATGAAGCGATTTACACTTCCCCCATTTCCACACTCACAGGATGAGACTAGTTAAACCTCGCCCATTTCCACATTCACAGCATGAGACTATTTACACCTCCCCCATTTCCACATTCACAGTTTGAATCTATCTACACCTCCCCCATTTCCACATTCACAGGATGAGACTATTTACACCTCCCCCATTTCCACATTCACAGGATGAAGCTATTTACACCTCCCCCATTTCCACATTCACAGGATGAGACTATTTACACCTCCCCCATTTCCACATTCACAGGATGAGACTATTTACACATCCCCCATTTCCACATTTACAGGATGAGACTATTTATACCTCCCCCATTTCTATATTCACAGCATGAGACTATTTCCACCTCCCCCATTTCCACATCCACAGGATGAAGCTATTTCCACTTCCCCCATTTCCACGTTGACAGGATGAGACTATATACACCTCCCCCATTTCCATATTCACAGGATGAGACTATTTACACCTCCCCCATTTCCATATTCACAGGATGAAGCTGTTTACACCTCCCCCATTTCCACATTCACTGGATAACGAAATTTACACCTCCCCCATTTCCACATTCACAGGATGAGACTATTTACACCTCCCCCATTTCCACATCCACAGGATGAAGCTATTTCCACTTCCCCCATTTCCACGTTGACAGGATGAGACTATATACACATGCCCCATTTCCACATTCACAGGATGAGACTATTTACACCTCCCCCATTTCCATATTCACAGGATGAAGCTGTTTACACCTCCCCCATTTCCACATTCACTGGATGACGAAATTTACACCTCCCCCATTTCCACATTCACAGGATGAGACTATTTACACCTCCCCCATTCCACATTCACAGGAGGAAGCTATTTACACCTCCCCATTTTCAACATTCACAGCATGAACCTATTTACACCTCCCCCATTTCCACATTCACAGGATGAGGCTATTTACAACTCCCCCATTTCCACCTTCACAGGATGAGACTATTTACACCTCCCCCATTTCCACCTTCACAGGATGAGACTATTTCCACCGCCCCCATTTCCTCATTCACAGGAGAAAGCTATTTACACCTCCCCCATTTCCACATTCACAGGATGAACCTATTTACACCTCCCCCATTTCCACATTCACAGGATGAGACTATTTACACCTCCCCCATTTCCACATTTACAGGTTGTACCTATTTACACCTCCCTCATTTCCACATTCACTGGATGAGACTATTGACACCTCCCCCATTTCCACGTTCACAGGATGAGACTATTTACACCTCCCCCATTTCCACATTCACAGGATCAAGCTATTTATACCTCTCCCATGTCCACCTTCACAGGATGAGACTATTTACACCTTCCCAATTTCCACATTCACAGTTTGAATCTATTTACACCTCCCCCATTTCCACATTCACTGGATGACGAAATTTACACCTCCCCCATTTCCACATTCACAGGATGAGACTATTTACACCTCCCCCATTTCCACATCCACAGGATGAAGCTATTTCCACTTCCCCCATTTCCACGTTGACAGGATGAGACTATATACACATGCCCCATTTCCACATTCACAGGATGAGACTATTTACACCTCCCCCATTTCCATATTCACAGGATGAAGCTGTTTACACCTCCCCCATTTCCACATTCACTGGATGACGAAATTTACACCTCCCCCATTTCCACATTCACAGGATGAGACTATTTACACCTCCCCCATTCCACATTCACAGGAGGAAGCTATTTACACCTCCCCATTTTCAACATTCACAGCATGAACCTATTTACACCTCCCCCATTTCCACATTCACAGGATGAGGCTATTTACAACTCCCCCATTTCCACCTTCACAGGATGAGACTATTTACACCTCCCCCATTTCCACCTTCACAGGATGAGACTATTTCCACCGCCCCCATTTCCTCATTCACAGGAGAAAGCTATTTACACCTCCCCCATTTCCACATTCACAGGATGAACCTATTTACACCTCCCCCATTTCCACATTCACAGGATGAGACTATTTACACCTCCCCCATTTCCACATTTACAGGTTGTACCTATTTACACCTCCCTCATTTCCACATTCACTGGATGAGACTATTGACACCTCCCCCATTTCCACGTTCACAGGATGAGACTATTTACACCTCCCCCATTTCCACATTCACAGGATCAAGCTATTTATACCTCTCCCATGTCCACCTTCACAGGATGAGACTATTTACACCTCCCCAATTTCCACATTCACAGTTTGAATCTATTTCCACCTCCCCCATTTCTATATTCACAGGATGAAGCTATTTCCACTTCCCCCATTTCCACGTTGACAGGATGAGACTATATACACCTGCCCCATTTCCACATTCACAGGATGAGACTATTTACACCTCCCCCATTTCCATATTCACAGGATGAAGCTGTTTACACCTCCCCCATTTCCACATTCACTGGATGAAGAAATTTACACCTCCCCCATTTCCACCTTCACAGGATGAGAATATTTACACCTCTCCCATTTCCACATTCACAGGAAGAATCTATTTACACTTCCCCCATTCCCACATTCACAGGAAGAATCTATTTACATCTCCCCCATTTCCACATTCACAGTATGAACCTATTAACACCTTCTCATTTCCAAATTCACAGGATGAGACTATTTCCACATCCCCCATTTCCACATTCACAGGATGAGACTATTTACACCTCCCCCATTTCCACATTCACAGGATGAGACTATTTACACCTCCCCCATTTCCACATTCACAGGATGAGACTATTTCCACATCCCCCATTTCCACATTCACAGGATGAGACTATTTCCACATCCCCCATTTCCACATTCACAGGATGAGACTATTTACACCTCCCCCATTTCCACATTCACAGGATGAGACTATTTACACCTCCCCCATTTCCACATTCACAGGATGAGACTATTTCCACATCCCCCATTTCCACATTCACAGGATGAGACTATTTACACCTCCCCCATTTCCACATTCACAGGATGAGACTATTTCCACATCCCCCATTTTCACATTCACAGGATGAGACTATTTACACCTCCCCCATTTCCACATTCACAGGATGAGACTATTTACACCTACCCCATTTCCACATTCACAGGATGAGACTATTTAAACCTCCCCCATTTCCACATTCACAGGATGAGACTATTTACACCTCCCCCATTTCCACATTCACTGAATGAGACTATTTCCACTTCCCCCATTTCCACATTCACAGGATGAAGCGATTTACACCTCCCCCATTTCCACATTCACAGGATGAGACTATTTACACCTACCCCATTTCCACATTCACAGGATGAGACTATTTAAACCTCCCCCATTTCCACATTCACAGGATGAGACTATTTACACCTCCCCCATTTCCACATTCACTGAATGAGACTATTTCCACTTCCCCCATTTCCACATTCACAGGATGAAGCGATTTACACCTCCCCCATTTCCACATTCACAGGATGAGACTATTTACACCTCCCCCATTTCCACATTCACAGGATGAAACTATTTACACCTCCCCCATTTCCACATTCACAGGATGAGACTATTTACACCTCCCCCATTTCCACATTCACAGGATGAGACTATTTACACCTCCCCCATTTCCACATTCACAGGATGAGACTATTTACACCTCCCCCATTGCCACATTCACAGGATGAGAATATTTACACCTCCCCCATTTCCACATTCACAGGATGAGACTATTTACACCTCCCCCATTTCCACATTCAAAGGATGAAGCTGTTTGCACCTCCCCCAATTCCACTTTCACAGGATGAGAATATTTACACTTCCCTCATTTCCTCATTCACAGCATGGGACTATTTATACCTCCCCCATTTCCATATTCACAGGATGATACTATTTACACTTCCCCCATTTCCACCTTCACACGCTGAGAATATTTACACCACCCCCATTTCCACATTCACAGGATGACACTATTTACACCTCCCCCATTTCCACATTCTGAGGATGAAGTTATTTACAACTCCCCCATTTCCACATTCACAGTTTGAATCTATTTACACCTCCCCCATTTCCACATTCACAGGATGAGGCTATTTACACCTCTCCCATTTCCACATTCACAGGATGAGAATATTTACACCTCGCCCATTTCCACATTCACAGGATGAGACTATTTACACCTCCCCCATTGCCACATTCACAGGATGAAAATATTTACACCTCCCCCATTTCCACATTCACAGGATGAGACTAATTACACCTCCCCCATTTCCACATTCACAGGATGAAGCTGTTTACACCTCCCCCAATTCCACTTTCACAGGATGAGACTATTTACACCTCCCCCATTTCCACATTCACAGGATGAGACTATTTCCTAAACCCAAATTTCCACATTCAGAGGATGAGACTATTAAAACCTCCTCCATTGCCACATTCACAGGATGAGAATATTTACACCTCCCCCAGTTCCACATTCACAGTTTCAAGCTAGTTACACCTTCTCATTTCCAAATTCACAGGATGAGGCTATTTACACCTCCCCCATTTCTATATTCACAGTGTGAGACTATTTACACCTCCCCCATTTCCGCATTCACAGGATGAGGCTATTTACACCTCCCCCATTTCCACATTCACAGGATGAGACTATTTGCACCTCCCCCATTTCCACATTCACAGGATAAGACTATTTCCACATCCCCCATTTCCACATTCACAGGATGAGACTATTTATACCTCCCCCATTTCCATATTCACACGGTGAGACGATTTCCACCTCCTCAATTTCCACATTCACGGGATGAGACTATTTACACCTCCCCCATTTACACGTTCAGATGATGAGACTAGTTACACCTCCCCCATTCCCACATTCACAGGAAGAATCTAATTACACCTCCCCCATTTCCACATTCACAGGAAGAATCTATTTACACCTCCCCCATTCCCACATTCACAGGAAGAATCTATTTACATCTCCCCCATTTCCACATTCACAGTATGAACCTATTAACACCTTCTCATTTCCAAATTCACAGGGTGAGGCTATTTACACATCCCCCATTTCTATATTCACAGTGTGAGACTATTTACACCTCCCCCATTTCCACATTCACAGGATGAGGCTATTTACACCTCCCCCATTTCCACATTCACAGGATGAGACTATTTCAACCACCCCCATTTGCACATTCGCAGGATGAGACTATTTACACCTCACCCATTTCCACATTCACAGGATGAGGCTATTTACACCTCCCTCATTTCCAAATTCACAGGATGAGACTATTTATACCTCCCCCATTTCCACATTCACTGGAAAAGACTATTTACACCTCCCCCATTTCCACGTTCAGATGATGAGACTATTTACACCTCCCCCATTTCCACTTTCAGATGATGAGACTATTTACACCTCCCCCATTCCCACGTTCACAGGATGAAGCTATTTACACATCCCCCATTTCCACATTCACTGGATGAAGCTATTTACACCTCCCCCATTTCCACATTCACAGGATGAGACTATTTCCACCTCCCCCAATTCCACGTTCAGAGGATGAGACTATTTATACCTCCCCCATTCCCACATTCACAGGAAGAATCTATTTACACCTCCCCCATTTCCACATTCACAGGATGAGACTATTTCCACCTCCCCCATTTCCACATTCAAAGGATGAAGCTGTTTAGACCTCCCCCAATTCCACTTTCACAGGATGAGACTATTTCCACCTCCCCCATTTCCACATTCACAGGATGAGACTATTTAAACCTCCCCCATTTCCACATTCACCGGATGAGACTATTTACACCTCCCCCATTGCCACATTCACAGGGTGAGGCTATTTATACCTCCCCCATTGCAACATTCACAGGAAGAATCTATTTACACCTCCCCCATTTCCACATTCACAGGATGAAGCTATTAACACCTTCTCATTTCCAAATTCACAGGGTGAGGCTATTTACACCTCCCCCATTTCTATATTCACAGTGTGAGACTATTTACACCTCCCCCATTTCCACATTCACAGGATGAGGCTATTTACACCTCCCCCATTTCCACATTCACAGGATGAGACTATTTACACCTCCCCCATTTCCACATTCACAGGATGAGACTATTTACACCTCCCCCATTTCCATATTCACAGGATGAGACTATTTACACCTCCCCCATTTCCACGTTCACAGGATGAGACTATTTACACATCCCACATTTCCACATTTACAGGATGAGACTATTTACACCTCCCCCATTTCGATATTCACAGGATGAAGCTGTTTACACCTCCCCCATTTCCACATTCACAGGATGAGACTATTTCCACCTCCCCCATTTCCACATTCACAGGATGAAGCTGTTTACACCTCCCCCATTTCCACATTCACAGGATGAGACTATTTCCACCTCCCCCATTTCCACATTCACAGGAGAAAGCTATTTACACCTCCCCCATTTGCACATTCACGGGATGAGGCTATTTACACCTCCCTCATTTCCAAATTCACAGGATGAGGCTATTTACACCTCCACCATATCTATATTCACTGTGTGAGACTATTTACACCTCCCCCATTTCCGCATTCACAGGATGAGGCTATTTACACCTCCCCCATTTCCATATTCACTGGATGAGACTATTTACACCTCCCCCATTTCCACATTCACAGTTTGAATCTATTTACACCTCCCCCATTTCCACGTTCAGATGATGAGACTATTTACACCTCCCCCATTTCCACGTTCAGATGATGAGACTATTTACACCTCCCCCATTCCCACGTTCACAGGAAGAATCTATTTACACCTCCCCCATTTCCACATTCACAGTATGAAGGTACTAACACCTTCTCATTTCCAAATTCACAGGATGAGGCTATTTACACCTCCCCCATTTCTATATTCACAGTGTGAGACTATTTACACCTCCCCCATTTCCGCGTTCACAGGATGAGACTATTTACACCTCCCCCATTTCCGCATTCACAGGATGAGACTATTTACACCTCCCCCATTTACACGTTCAGATGATGAGACTAGTTACACCTCCCCCATTCCCACATTCACAGGAAGAATCTATTTACACCTCCCCCATTTCCGCATTCACAGGAAGAATCTATTTACATCTCCCCCATTTCCACATTCACAGTATGAACCTATTAACACCTTCTCATTTCCAAATTCACAGGGTGAGGCTATTTACACATCCCCCATTTCTATATTCACAGTGTGAGACTATTTACACCTCCCCCATTTCCACATTCACAGGATGAGACTATTTACACCTCCCCCATTTCCACATTCACAGGATGAGACTATTTACACCTCCCCCATTTCCACATTCACAGGATGAGACTATTTCCACCACCCCCATTTGCACATTCGCAGGATGAGACTATTTACACCTCCCCCATTTCCACATTCACAGGATGAGACTATTTACACCTCCCCCATTTCCACATTCACAGGATGAGACTATTTACACCTCCCCCATTCCACATTCACAGGATGAGACTATTTCCACCACCCCCATTTGCACATTCGCAGGATGAGACTATTTACACCTCACCCATTTCCACATTCACAGGATGAGACTATTTCCACCACCCCCATTTGCACATTCGCAGGATGAGACTATTTACACCTCACCCATTCCCACATTCACAGGATGAGGCTATTTACACCTCACCCATTTCCACATTCACAGGATGAGACTATTTACACCTCACCCATTTCCACATTCACAGGATGAGGCTATTTACACCTCCCTCATTTCCAAATTCACAGGATGAGGCTATTTACACCTCCCCCATATCTATATTCACAGCGTGAGACTATTTACACCTCCCCCATTTCCACATTCACAGGATGAGACTATTTACACCTCCCCCATTTCCACGTTCAGATGATGAGACTATTTACACCTCCCCCATTCTCACGTTCAGATGATGAGACTATTTACACCTCCCCCATTTCCACATTCACAGGATGAGACTATTTACACCTCCCCCATTCCCACGTTCACAGGAAGAATCTATTTACACCTCCCCCATTTCCACATTCACAGGATGAGACGATTTACAACTCCCTCATTTCCACATTCACTGGATGAGACTATTTACACCTCCCCCATTTGCACATTCACAGGATGAGACTATTTACACCTCCCCCAAATCCACATTCACAGGATGAGACTATTTACACCTCCATCATTTACACATTCACAGGATGAGACTATTTACACCTCCCCCATTTCCACATTCACAGGATGAGACTATTTCCACCTCCCCCATTTCCACATTCACAGGATGAGACTATTTACACCTCCCACATTTCCTGGACAACCATATACCCTGGTGCAGATATGTTGGGCCAAATGGTCTCCATCTGCACTGTAACACATCTGTGATTCATTCTCCCCCCTCCCTCCCCATCTCCAGCTTCTCCCATATCCCCTGCACCCTCCCCATTTTGCTGGCTAATTCAGTGTTCATCGCTAATTGCCCTTGACCTGAGTGCCTGGCTTGGCCATTTGAGCGGGCAGTTAAGAGTCAACCACATTGCTGGGTCTGGAGTCACATGTAGGCCAGACCGGGTAAGGACGACAGATTTCCTTCCCTAAAGGACATTATTGAACCAGATGAGTTTTTACAACAATCGATGATGGTTTCATGGTCACCATCACTGAGACTAGTTTTATATTCCAGATTTATTAATGGATTTCAAATTCTACCGGCTGCCATGGTGCGACTGAACCCAAGTCTCCAGAGCATTAGCCTGGGCCTCTCATTTACTAGTCCAGTGTTATTACCACTGTGCCACCATCATCTCTCTCCAAACCCTCCGGCCAAGCCCGTCCCCCCACCCAGAAGGAGAAGAAAATCGACAGTTATCTGAAGAGGAAGAATCTGCAGGGTTACGGGAGAATGGCACTAGGTGAGTTGCTCATTCATTGACAGTGCAGACACGATGGGCCAAATGGCCTCCTCCTGCGCTGTAACAAATCTGAGGTAACTGTCACTACTTGAGTAGCTATTTGAAAAATGGAATTGCTTTATTTAACAACGTGCACGCCTTTGCCCAAAATGCAACTCTCCATAATAAATATAGCTCCAAAATAAGGTCTGTCATAATCAGTCAAATTTTGAACACTGAAGAAAGGAATAGTAATCGAATGCACAGTTACTAAAGAAACACAGAACTTCTTCCACTCAAGGTAAACTCCTACTTAGTAACACCAACCCCTGGGGAACTCCACTATAGTGCAAAGAACATCCATTAACCGCTTGCCTCTGGTTCCTGTCACTCAGCCAACTTTGTAACTTCTGTGGCTGCCTCAATTTTGGCAACTTACAATTGTTTTAAAATCTGACGATGACATTTCAGGGTGAAGCAATGTTGAGGAAAGCCATTTGAAACATTTGCAGAAGCATAGAATGGTAATGGTGCAAAAGGAAACCATTCGGACAATCGGGTCTGTGCTGTCTCTCTGGAGGAGTAATTCACTGAGTGCCACTCCCCTGCCTTCTCCCCGTAGCCCTGAACATTCTTCCTTTTCAGATTTTAATCCAATTCCCTCTCGAATGCCTTGATCGAGCGATTAAACCTGCCACCATCACACTGTCAGGCAGAGTATTGCAGATCCTAACCACTCGCTGCATAAAAGGGGTTTTCCTCATCTCTCCGTTGCTTCCTTGGTCAATCACCTTAAACTGTCCCTCTGCTTCTTAATCCTTCCACCAATTGGAACAGTTTCTCCCTATCTACTGTGTCCAGACCCCTCATGATTTTGAACACCTCTATCAAATCTCCTTTCAACCTTATCTTCTCTGAGGAGAACAGTCCTAGCTTCTCCAATCTATCCACAGAGCTGAAATTCCTCATCCCTGGGACCATTCTCGGGAACCTTTTCTGCACTGTCTCTAATGCCTTCACATCCACCCTAAAACGTGCTGCCCAGAACTTTTCTTTTATTCTTTCACAGGATGTGGGCTTTGCTGCCCATCCCTAATTGCCCCTTGAGGAGGTGATGGTGAGCTGCCTTCTTGAACCGCTGCAGTCCCTGTGGTGTAGGTACACCCACGGCGCTGTTAGGGAGGGAGTTCCAGGATTTTGACCCAGCGACAGTGAAGGAACGGTGATATATTTCCAAGTCAGGATGGTGAGTGGCTTGGAGGGGAACTTCCAGGTGGTGGTGTTCCCATCTGTCTGCTGCCCTTGTCCTTCTAGGTGGTAGTGGTCGTGGGTTTGGAAGGTGCTGTTGGAGGCTTGGTGAGCTGCTGCAGTGCATCATGCAGATCAGAATTTCCCAAAGTGGTGCTGTGAGAAGAGATTTTAAAGTCACGACCCCTGAGGCAGCAATAACTGCTGTGGAGCTCGGACTGAATTCTGATAGCTGTGAGACCCCTTTAAATCTTCAGCTTTTCTTATTGGTGGGTGTGTCTTACTGGACCGCCTGACTCCTGCTGCAGAAAAACACTGTGATAAGGTAGGCATTTATTTTTGTAGAAACCCTGCCTTTTCATCAATTCCGCTAACACGTGTGGAATCATTCCCCCCGCTCACCAACTGAAGCCTCCCAGCTCCCTCTGCACAACAGCTCTCGTACCCCCTAACTTTTGATTCTGGGGTCACATAAAATATGAGTGTAGTAACCTGATGTGTAATATACCTTTAAAACAAACGTGATGGTAGATCACGTGATCTTGATATGCAACAGCAGAGTAGCGTGGGCTACCTCTGTACTCAGTTAGTCTTGAGTTAAGAGTCTGAAGAGTAAAGACAGAGTTTTGAGTTGTAAATAAACAGAATGTTTCTGTTTCTTCTAAGAATAGTCCACTGATCTTCCCTGTCTTGGTGCCAGCTCGCTCACCCCGAAATAAGCAACTCAGATCCTTTAGCCCCAACAAACCAAGGCCACTGGATCCAACAAATTGGCGACGAGCATAAAAAGCAAGAAAAGACATGAAAGGAGGAGGTAAAAAGCAAGAAAGAACGGAGGAAATCAGAAGAATCTACATTGGGCTGTACCTCGCACGGTAGTTGTAAGTAAAGAAAAATTTCCTTCCTGATTGTTGAAGCAACCCCCTCAGAGCATGCCGCAATTTGGGAGAATATGAAGCCTCTCGATCCAACCTCGGACAACTGGTCCCAATATGTCGAACACCTCGCGTTCTTCTTCCTCCAGGCGAACGGCATCATGGGGGAGGAGAAGAAACGCACAATGCTGTTATCCACGTGTGGGAGCGAGGCATGTGGGTTCATTCAAAATTTGTTGGCACCCAGTGGCTCCAGATTGGAAAACTTTTGATGACTTTAGTGAACCTCGTCAGGAATCATTACCAGCCCAAGCCATCGGTGACGACGCAACAGTTCAAATTTAGCTCAAGCAATAGAGCCGCGGGGGAGAACTGAATGTCCACTGAGTATTGCGAGTTTGGTACATCCATCAATGATAGGCTTAGAGATCGTTTGGTATGCGGTGCAACTGAAGATACAATTCAGAAGAGATTACTGTCTGAAACAAATTTGGATTTTCAGAAGGCACGGAGAAGACATACAAGTCAAGGACATAAGTAAAGTCACGGTACACTGCGGAGTTCAAACAGTGAGATTATCCTTGATGGTAGTGGCAGGCGAGGGACCTCGTCTCCTCGGGCGAACATGGCTGGAAGAAATTAAATTGGAATGGGCCGAAATCTTGCAACTGAGAACTAATGGGCTATCAGAGCTACTACAAAAATGTGCCTCAGTTTTCAATGACGAACTTGGAAAGATTGAGGGGCTACAAGCATAAATTCATGTAGATCCCAATGCAACACCAAGATTCAGGAAGGCAAGACCTGTACCTTATGCAATGTGGGAAAAGACAGACACTGAACTGGACAGATTAGAAAAACTGGGAGTGATACAACCCGTACAATTTTCAGAGGGGGCAGCATCAATTGTACCTGTTCTTAAACCTGACCGAACCTTTCGAATTTGTGGGGTCTAAAAATTAAGTCAATAAAGTGGTTAAGTTGGACAGACACCCCATACCAAAAATTGAAGACTTGTACACTAAACTGGCAGGTGGAACTGCCTACACGAAGGTTGATATGAGTCATGCTTATCAGCAACTGGAACTAGAGGAGGCCTCCCAGAAGTTTGTCACCATTAATACACAAAGGGTTGTACTAATACACCCACTTAATTTTTGGTGTATCTTCAGCTTGCATCATATTCCAAAGAACCATGGAAAGTTTACTACAGGGACTGCCCCATATTGTAGTTTATTTGGATGATGTTCTCATGACTGGACTGGACCCATTGAAAAGGAACATTTGATGAGCTTGGAAGAAGTTTTGAAATGTTTCTCGCGGGTTGGGGGTGCGGTTGAAAAAAGTGCACATTCCAAGCGAAAGAGGGAACTTGCCTCAGCCACAAGGTAGATTCACAAGGCCTACATTCAGTTGAAGGCAGCAATAACTGCTATGGAGCTCGGACTGAATTCTGATAGCTGTGAGACCCCTTTAAATCTTCAGCTTTTCTTATTGGTGGGTGTGTCTTACTGGACCGCCTGACTCCTGCTGCAGAAAAACACTGTGATAAGGTAGGCATTTATTTTTGTAGAAACCCTGCCTTTTCATCAATTCCGCTAACACGTGTGGAATCATTCCCCCCGCTCACCAACTGAAGCCTCCCAGCTCCCTCTGCACAACAGCTCTCGTACCCCCTAACTTTTGATTCTGGGGTCACATAAAATATGAGTGTAGTAACCTGATGTGTAATATACCTTTAAAACAAACGTGATGGTAGATCACGTGATCTTGATATCCAACAGCAGAGTAGCGTGGGCTACCTCTGTACTCAGTTAGTCTTGAGTTAGAGTCTGAAGAGTAAAGACAAGAGTTTTGAGTTGTAAATAAACAGAATGTTTCTGTTTCTTCTAAGAATAGTCCACTGATCTTCCCTGTCTTGGTGCCAGCTCGCTCACCCCGAAACAAGCAACTCTGATCCTTTAGCCCCAACAAACCAAGGCCACTGGACCCAACAATGAGGCATTAATATGACGTTGTGGCAGAAAAGGGTTTGCAAAGGCATGTTGTAGATTGTACACATTGTCCCCCCGTTCCAACCCCCACCATATCCTTCATTCAAACCCACATTCCCCTCACCCCTTCTCCCATTTCCCCCTCACCCACTGCCGGCATCCCTCCCACCAAGTTTCCCCCTCCCCCCAACCAATTCCCCCTCACATCATTTCCCCTCACCGCTCCCCATTCCCCTATCCCAATTCCGCCTCACATCATTTCCCCTCACCGCTCCCCATTCCCCTACCCCACTTCCCCCTCACATCATTTCCCCTCACCGCTCCCCATTCCCCTACCCCACTTCCCCCTCACATCATTTCCCCTCACCGCTCCCCATTCCCCTCCCAATTCCCTCTCACATCATTTCCCCTCACCGCTCCCCATACCCCCTCCCAATTCCCCCTCACATCATTTCCCCTCACCACTCCCCATTCCCCTACCCCAATTTCCCCTAACATCATTTCCCCTCACCACTCCCCATTCCCCTACCCCAATTCCCCCTCACATCATTTCCCCTCACCGCTCCCCATACCCCCTCCCAATTCCCCCTCACGTCATTTCCCCTCACCGCTCCCCATTCCCCTACCCCAATTCCCCCTCACATCATTTCCCCTCACCGCTCCCCATTCCCCTACCCCAATTCCCCCTCACCGCTCCCCATTCCCC